>NW_026047340.1:397500-400000 GCF_023864345.2 Schistocerca serialis cubense
CGCCCGAATCGACGCTCATGGGAAACCATGAAAGGCGTTGGTTGCTTAAGACAGCAGGACGGTGGCCATGGAAGTCGGAATCCGCTAAGGAGTGTGTAACAACTCACCTGCCGAAGCAACTAGCCCTGAAAATGGATGGCGCTGAAGCGTCGTGCCTATACTCGGCCGTCAGTCTGGCAGTCATGGCCGGTCCTTGCGGCCGGCCGCGAAGCCCTGACGAGTAGGAGGGTCGCGGCGGTGGGCGCAGAAGGGTCTGGGCGTGAGCCTGCCTGGAGCCGCCGTCGGTGCAGATCTTGGTGGTAGTAGCAAATACTCCAGCGAGGCCCTGGAGGGCTGACGCGGAGAAGGGTTTCGTGTGAACAGCCGTTGCACACGAGTCAGTCGATCCTAAGCCCTAGGAGAAATCCGATGTTGATGGGGGCCGTCATAGCATGATGCACTTTGTGCTGGCCCCCGTTGGGCGAAAGGGAATCCGGTTCCTATTCCGGAACCCGGCAGCGGAACCGATACAAGTCGGGCCCCTCTTTTAGAGATGCTCGTCGGGGTAACCCAAAAGGACCCGGAGACGCCGTCGGGAGATCGGGGAAGAGTTTTCTTTTCTGCATGAGCGTTCGAGTTCCCTGGAATCCTCTAGCAGGGAGATAGGGTTTGGAACGCGAAGAGCACCGCAGTTGCGGCGGTGTCCCGATCTTCCCCTCGGACCTTGAAAATCCGGGAGAGGGCCACGTGGAGGTGTCGCGCCGGTTCGTACCCATATCCGCAGCAGGTCTCCAAGGTGAAGAGCCTCTAGTCGATAGAATAATGTAGGTAAGGGAAGTCGGCAAATTGGATCCGTAACTTCGGGATAAGGATTGGCTCTGAGGATCGGGGCGTGTCGGGCTTGGTCGGGAAGTGGGTCAGCGCTAACGTGCCGGGCCTGGGCGAGGTGAGTGCCGTAGGGGTGCCGGTAAGTGCGGGCGTTTAGCGCGGGCGTGGTCTGCTCTCGCCGTTGGTCGGCCTCGTGCTGGCCGGCGGTGCAGGATGCGCGCGCCTGCGCGGCGTTCGCGCCCCGGTGCTTCAACCTGCGTGCAGGATCCGAGCTCGGTCCCGTGCCTTGGCCTCCCACGGATCTTCCTTGCTGCGAGGCCGCGTCCGCCTTAGCGTGCTCCTCCGGGGGCGCGCGGGTGCGCGGATTCTCTTCGGCCGCCATTCAACGATCAACTCAGAACTGGCACGGACTGGGGGAATCCGACTGTCTAATTAAAACAAAGCATTGCGATGGCCCTAGCGGGTGTTGACGCAATGTGATTTCTGCCCAGTGCTCTGAATGTCAACGTGAAGAAATTCAAGCAAGCGCGGGTAAACGGCGGGAGTAACTATGACTCTCTATGACTCTGTGGACGAACGTCAGCGGGCATTCATCCCCCGGGATGGGATGTTGGAAAACACCTTCATCTTGGACACTGCTCTCACCGACGCAGTCCGCTCCTGTCGCTCTGTTTTTGTGGCATCGATCGACGTCTCTAAAGCGTTCGATTCGGTGGACCATGCTGCCCTCCGCCCCGTGCTGAGGGCTCATGGCCTGCCGGATTGCTTTATTGAGTACGTCGAAAGGTGTTACGAGGGTAGCACGACAGTGATAGCGGGCGGCGCCGACGTGGGCGTGCCCCTGCAGCCGGCAAGGGGTGTGCGTCAGGGTGACCCCCTCTCCCCCCTCCTTTTCAATTTTGCGGTGGACTATGTTTTGAGTCAACTTCCCTCCCACATCGGAGCTCGGATCCTCGGCCGCAGAGTCAACGCTGCGGCCTTCGCAGATGACGTCCTGCTTTTTGCATCGACCGCGAGGGGATTGCAGTCCCTCATCGACGCAGCCGTCGCAGCCCTCGGCCATCTGGGGCTGCAGATCAACGCCCGGAAGTGTTTCACCCTCGCTTTAGTCGCGTCTGGGCGTGACAAGAAGGTGAAGGTCGACGCCGACGTTACCTTCAAAGCGGGCAACGCCACCATGCCCGCCCTACGTGTGGGTGAAACCTTCCGGTATCTGGGACTGCAATTCTCCACCGCGGGTCGCTGCGTGTTCAACCCACGACGCCACCTGGTGGAGCAGCTGGACGTCATCTCCCGAGCTCCGCTTAAGCCGCAACAGCGCCTCTACGCCCTCACCAACGTACTTCTCCCAGGCCTGTACCACGGGCTGGCCCTCAGCCGCACCCGAGTGGGTGCGTTGAAAGCGGCAGACGTGACCATCCGGGCCGCCGTCAGGAGATGGTTCCGCCTTCCGGCGGACACTCCCCTGGGCTACTTCCATGCTCCTGTAGCCCAGGGAGGCCTCGGCATCCCATCATGCCGATGGATGGGGCCAACACTCCGCCGGTCCCGTCTCCTGGCGCTGAAGAGGATTGGACCAGCCCCCGACGGTGCAGGCCGGGACGAGGTACAGCGTGAGATTGAGGTGCTGGAGCGGCATCTTATGTGGGAGGGTCACCTCCTCAAATCGTCGACGCAGGTTGGAGAGATGTGG
>NW_026047340.1:405000-410000 GCF_023864345.2 Schistocerca serialis cubense
GCCTTAACCTAACCTAATTTGTGCCTTAACCTAACCTAATTTGTGCCTTAACCTAACCTAATTTGTGCCTTAACCTAACCTAATTTGTGCCTTAACCTAACCTAATTTGTGCCTTAACCTAACCTAATTTGTGCCTTAACCTAACCTAATTTGTGCCTTAACCTAACCTAATTTGTGCCTTAACCTAACCTAATTTGTGCCTTAACCTAACCTAATTTGTGCCTTAACCTAACCTAATTTGTGCCTTAACCTAACCTAATTTGTGCCTTAACCTAACCTAATTTGTGCCTTAACCTAACCTAATTTGTGCCGTAACCTAACCTAATTTGTGCCGTAACGTAACCCATGTTGTGCCGTAACGTAACCCATGTTGTGCCGTAACGTAACCCATGTTGTGCCGTAACGTAACCCATGTTGTGCCGTAACGTAACCCATGTTGTGCCTTAACCTAACCCATGTTGTGCCTTAACCTAACCCATGTTGTGCCTTAACCTAACCCATGTTGTGCCTTAACCTAACCCATGTTGTGCCTTAACCTAACCTACGTTGTGCCTTAACCTAACCTACGTTGTGCCTTAACCTAACCCATGTTGTGCCTTAACCTAACCCATGTTGTGCCTTAACCTAACCCATGTTGTGCCTTAACCTAACCCATGTTGTGCCTTAACCTAACCCATGGTGTGCCTTAACCTAACCCATGGTGTGCCTTAACCTAACCCATGTTGTGCCTTAACCTAACCCATGTTGTGCCTTAACCTAACCCATGTTGTGCCTTAACCTAACCCATGTTGTGCCTTAACCTAACCCATGTTGTGCCTTAACCTAACCCATGTTGTGCCTTAACCTAACCCATGTTGTGCCTTAACCTAACCCATGTTGTGCCTTAACCTAACCCATGTTGTGCCTTAACCTAACCCATGTTGTGCCTTAACCTAACCCATGTTGTGCCTTAACCTAACCCATGTTGTGCCTTAACCTAACCCATGTTGTGCCTTAACCTAACCCATGTTGTGCCTTAACCTAACCCATGTTGTGCCTTAACCTAACCCATGTTGTGCCTTAACCTAACCCATGTTGTGCCTTAACCTAACCCATGTTGTGCCTTAACCTAACCCATGTTGTGCCTTAACCTAACCCATGTTGTGCCTTAACCTAACCCATGTTGTGCCTTAACCTAACCCATGTTGTGCCTTAACCTAACCCATGTTGTGCCTTAACCTAACCCATGTTGTGCCTTAACCTAACCCATGTTGTGCCTTAACCTAACCCATGTTGTGCCTTAACCTAACCCATGTTGTGCCTTAACCTAACCCATGTTGTGCCTTAACCTAACCCATGTTGTGCCTTAACCTAACCCATGTTGTGCCTTAACCTAACCCATGTTGTGCCTTAACCTAACCCATGTTGTGCCTTAACCTAACCCATGTTGTGCCTTAACCTAACCCATGTTGTGCCTTAACCTAACCCATGTTGTGCCTTAACCTAACCCATGTTGTGCCTTAACCTAACCCATGTTGTGCCTTAACCTAACCCATGTTGTGCCTTAACCTAACCCATGTTGTGCCTTAACCTAACCCATGTTGTGCCTTAACCTAACCCATGTTGTGCCTTAACGTAACCCATGTTGTGCCTTAACGTAACCCATGTTGTGCCTTAACCTAACCTATAATGTGCCTTAACCTAACCTAAAGTGCGCCGTAACCTAAACTATATTGCGCCTTAACCTGACGCACGTTGTCGCTGAACCTGCTCTGTAATTGTTATGCAACCCGTTAAAGTAGTGTAGTGTTGCCTAACCGCAACCCTCGCAATATAGTTCGCTACTCGCACTGCCCGGTCCCCTGTGTATCGCGTCATGTTAAACACCTTGCAGGTGTTGCTGACTTTCCACATGCTCCTGCTATACACTGTAGTGTGGATAGCAGCAGGACGTACATGCCCCCCCCCCTTCCCCCCTGCCTTCGCAAGCTGGTCGGTGAGAAGTTTGCATGTTCAATGCCCTTCGCATGCCGACGTACTCAGCCTACGTTGTGGTACGGCCTGTCACCTGTCCGCCGATGTACGCAAAACCCACAAACTGTACTGCACATTGCTCCGTATGTACTGAATGATACATCGTGGCCCATGTGACCGTATGACGACAGCGCCTAGCAACGGCGGACCATACAGTCCAAATATTGTGCACGCAGCTACGTGTCGTCTCCCTATAAGAGCTGGATTGCAGTGTGGTACGCCATACAGACGTGTGGGAGGAACGGACGCCCTGGATGGCGATCAGCATGAGCAGTCTGTTGATGTAGTGGAGCGTGTATTCGGACGTAGTCGTCTCTTCTCACACACCGTGATAGCATGTTGCACCGCGTTCCACATCTGCGACATGCTGCAGAGGCGGGCTGACAGTCGTTCGCGCAATGGACACCGCATACGTACGGGGTCTACCTTCCACGTGTTCTCTAGGCGTGCACATGTTGTTGCGTCTATGTGGGCAGACGTAGTGTGTTGTGACACCTGACACAGGCATGCAATACTCGTTGCAAATGGCGATGGACGTGTACGTTTGCTGGTGACGTTACGCAAATGAACAACCGGTAACCCGTTGTGGTGCGGTTGTTCTCGCTAGAGGTGAATCAGTGTTGGCGACGATCGGTCGAGCTATTAACCGGTTGTTTCAGGGATACCCACCATGCCCACGAACGTGAAAGGGGACCCACCATGCCCACGAACGTGAAAGGGGATCTGGGTGTGAGGCGATACGCGGCGGTGGCTGGGTGGGACCGTCCCCGGCCGGTGAGGGGGGGCCGCCCGGCGTGCTGGCAGCGCGGTGCGTGGGCGCACGCGCTACAGCCGGCTGGTGGGGGCGGCCGGTGGCAGGCGCGCCGGCCGACGGACGCGGCAGGCGGCGCAGCTGCGCGCCGGCGCCCCCTGCTCGCGGCGCCTTGCGGCCAAAGTAGGTCCTCGCGGGCCCGGTGCGAAGCGCGGTGGCCATCTGCAGTGTGCTGGTCCGATTGAGGACTTTGTGCGCTGAGGATGCGCCGCCGCCCGGCGCTCGGCGCCGCGACGCCGTCTGCTGCTCGGTCGCCCCAGCGGTTCTCGCAGGTGGTTTGTATCGCAGCTGTGCGGACGTGTTGGCGCGTGCGCTGTGCTGGGAGAGTTCGCTTCGGCACCCAAGTAGGGCTTTTGTCCTTCTGTGGCGCTGGCGTTGGAGCTGCCGGTCACCGTAGGTGGCGCGTGTTGTCTCCCGCCGGCAATGCCACGACAGCACGCTCCCGGGCCTCTGTCGGCAGCGGCAAGCTCAGTTGGGAGCACGGGTGGTCGCACCTAAAGCGTCTACTCGCCTAACTCCGGGCGATTGCGCCTCTCTCGAACCCGACCAAGTACTTAAGACGGCGCTGCGCGCCGCCGGGACCTGAGAGGGTTTCGAGGTGTGTTGTGCAGGGGAGCTCAGCCTCCTCCTGTTTGCAGAATAATTGAGCGGACGCTTGCGTGTTCGCGCGGGCCCCCGGGACACACTCCCGGGCGGCCGGCTGCTCAGCTCTAGTTGACGCAGCTCCCTGGTTGATCCTGCCAGTAGTCATATGCTTGTCTCAAAGATTAAGCCATGCATGTCTCAGTACAAGCCGCATTAAGGTGAAACCGCGAATGGCTCATTAAATCAGTTATGGTTCCTTAGATCGTACCCACGTTACTTGGATAACTGTGGTAATTCTAGAGCTAATACATGCAAACAGAGTCCCGACCAGAGATGGAAGGGACGCTTTTATTAGATCAAAACCAATCGGTCGGCTCGTCCGGTCCGTTTGCCTTGGTGACTCTGAATAACTTTGGGCTGATCGCACGGTCCTCGTACCGGCGACGCATCTTTCAAATGTCTGCCTTATCAACTGTCGATGGTAGGTTCTGCGCCTACCATGGTTGTAACGGGTAACGGGGAATCAGGGTTCGATTCCGGAGAGGGAGCCTGAGAAACGGCTACCACATCCAAGGAAGGCAGCAGGCGCGCAAATTACCCACTCCCGGCACGGGGAGGTAGTGACGAAAAATAACGATACGGGACTCATCCGAGGCCCCGTAATCGGAATGAGTACACTTTAAATCCTTTAACGAGTATCTATTGGAGGGCAAGTCTGGTGCCAGCAGCCGCGGTAATTCCAGCTCCAATAGCGTATATTAAAGTTGTTGCGGTTAAAAAGCTCGTAGTTGGATTTGTGTCCCACGCTGTTGGTTCACCGCCCGTCGGTGTTTAACTGGCATGTATCGTGGGACGTCCTGCCGGTGGGGCGAGCCGAAGGCGTGCGACCGCCTCGTGCGTGCTCGTGCGTCCCGAGGCGGACCCCGTTGAAATCCTACCAGGGTGCTCTTTATTGAGTGTCTCGGTGGGCCGGCACGTTTACTTTGAACAAATTAGAGTGCTTAAAGCAGGCAAGCCCGCCTGAATACTGTGTGCATGGAATAATGGAATAGGACCTCGGTTCTATTTTGTTGGTTTTCGGAACCCGAGGTAATGATTAATAGGGACAGGCGGGGGCATTCGTATTGCGACGTTAGAGGTGAAATTCTTGGATCGTCGCAAGACGAACAGAAGCGAAAGCATTTGCCAAGTATGTTTTCATTAATCAAGAACGAAAGTTAGAGGTTCGAAGGCGATCAGATACCGCCCTAGTTCTAACCATAAACGATGCCAGCCAGCGATCCGCCGCAGTTCCTCCGATGACTCGGCGGGCAGCCTCCGGGAAACCAAAGCTTTTGGGTTCCGGGGGAAGTATGGTTGCAAAGCTGAAACTTAAAGGAATTGACGGAAGGGCACCACCAGGAGTGGAGCCTGCGGCTTAATTTGACTCAACACGGGAAACCTCACCAGGCCCGGACACCGGAAGGATTGACAGATTGATAGCTCTTTCTTGATTCGGTGGGTGGTGGTGCATGGCCGTTCTTAGTTGGTGGAGCGATTTGTCTGGTTAATTCCGATAACGAACGAGACTCTAGCCTGCTAACTAGTCGCG
>NW_026047340.1:417500-422500 GCF_023864345.2 Schistocerca serialis cubense
CTGTCATGAGCCAAAAGTGCATCCTGACGTGACAAATCGGATAATACCGCAGGCATCCAATTACGATAATCACTATCAACGAACCTGCCGCCCCCCCCCCAATACACCTTTCCCTACAACAATGTGTATCTGAACCTACGCTATATCGTACCTTAACCTAACCTATATCGTACCTTAACCTAACCTATATCGTACCTTAACCTAACCTATATCGTACCTTAACCTAACCTATATCGTACCTTAACCTAACCTATATCGTACCTTAACCTAACCTATATCGTACCTTAACCTAACCTATATCGTACCTTAACCTAACCTATATCGTACCTTAACCTAACCTATATCGTACCTTAACCTAACCTATATCGTGCCTTAACCTAACCTATATCGTGCCTTAACCTAACCTATATCGTGCCTTAACCTAACCTATATCGTGCCTTAACCTAACCTATATCGTGCCTTAACCTAACCTATATCGTGCCTTAACCTAACCTATATCGTGCCTTAACCTAACCTATATCGTGCCTTAACCTAACCTAATTTGTGCCTTAACCTAACCTAATTTGTGCCTTAACCTAACCTAATTTGTGCCTTAACCTAACCTAATTTGTGCCTTAACCTAACCTAATTTGTGCCTTAACCTAACCTAATTTGTGCCTTAACCTAACCTAATTTGTGCCTTAACCTAACCTAATTTGTGCCTTAACCTAACCTAATTTGTGCCTTAACCTAACCTAATTTGTGCCTTAACCTAACCTAATTTGTGCCGTAACCTAACCTAATTTGTGCCGTAACGTAACCCATGTTGTGCCGTAACGTAACCCATGTTGTGCCGTAACGTAACCCATGTTGTGCCGTAACGTAACCCATGTTGTGCCGTAACGTAACCCATGTTGTGCCGTAACGTAACCCATGTTGTGCCTTAACCTAACCCATGTTGTGCCTTAACCTAACCCATGTTGTGCCTTAACCTAACCCATGTTGTGCCTTAACCTAACCCATGTTGTGCCTTAACCTAACCTACGTTGTGCCTTAACCTAACCTACGTTGTGCCTTAACCTAACCTACGTTGTGCCTTAACCTAACCCATGTTGTGCCTTAACCTAACCCATGTTGTGCCTTAACCTAACCCATGTTGTGCCTTAACCTAACCCATGTTGTGCCTTAACCTAACCCATGGTGTGCCTTAACCTAACCCATGGTGTGCCTTAACCTAACCCATGTTGTGCCTTAACCTAACCCATGTTGTGCCTTAACCTAACCCATGTTGTGCCTTAACCTAACCCATGTTGTGCCTTAACCTAACCCATGTTGTGCCTTAACCTAACCCATGTTGTGCCTTAACCTAACCCATGTTGTGCCTTAACCTAACCCATGTTGTGCCTTAACCTAACCCATGTTGTGCCTTAACCTAACCCATGTTGTGCCTTAACCTAACCCATGTTGTGCCTTAACCTAACCCATGTTGTGCCTTAACCTAACCCATGTTGTGCCTTAACCTAACCCATGTTGTGCCTTAACCTAACCCATGTTGTGCCTTAACCTAACCCATGTTGTGCCTTAACCTAACCCATGTTGTGCCTTAACCTAACCCATGTTGTGCCTTAACCTAACCCATGTTGTGCCTTAACCTAACCCATGTTGTGCCTTAACCTAACCCATGTTGTGCCTTAACCTAACCCATGTTGTGCCTTAACCTAACCCATGTTGTGCCTTAACCTAACCCATGTTGTGCCTTAACCTAACCCATGTTGTGCCTTAACCTAACCCATGTTGTGCCTTAACCTAACCCATGTTGTGCCTTAACCTAACCCATGTTGTGCCTTAACCTAACCCATGTTGTGCCTTAACCTAACCCATGTTGTGCCTTAACCTAACCCATGTTGTGCCTTAACCTAACCCATGTTGTGCCTTAACCTAACCCATGTTGTGCCTTAACCTAACCCATGTTGTGCCTTAACCTAACCCATGTTGTGCCTTAACCTAACCCATGTTGTGCCTTAACCTAACCCATGTTGTGCCTTAACCTAACCCATGTTGTGCCTTAACCTAACCCATGTTGTGCCTTAACCTAACCCATGTTGTGCCTTAACCTAACCCATGTTGTGCCTTAACCTAACCCATGTTGTGCCTTAACCTAACCCATGTTGTGCCTTAACCTAACCCATGTTGTGCCTTAACCTAACCCATGTTGTGCCTTAACCTAACCCATGTTGTGCCTTAACCTAACCCATGTTGTGCCTTAACGTAACCCATGTTGTGCCTTAACGTAACCCATGTTGTGCCTTAACCTAACCTATAATGTGCCTTAACCTAACCTAAAGTGCGCCGTAACCTAAACTATATTGCGCCTTAACCTGACGCACGTTGTCGCTGAACCTGCTCTGTAATTGTTATGCAACCCGTTAAAGTAGTGTAGTGTTGCCTAACCGCAACCCTCGCAATATAGTTCGCTACTCGCACTGCCCGGTCCCCTGTGTATCGCGTCATGTTAAACACCTTGCAGGTGTTGCTGACTTTCCACATGCTCCTGCTATACACTGTAGTGTGGATAGCAGCAGGACGTACATGCCCCCCCCCCTTCCCCCCTGCCTTCGCAAGCTGGTCGGTGAGAAGTTTGCATGTTCAATGCCCTTCGCATGCCGACGTACTCAGCCTACGTTGTGGTACGGCCTGTCACCTGTCCGCCGATGTACGCAAAACCCACAAACTGTACTGCACATTGCTCCGTATGTACTGAATGATACATCGTGGCCCATGTGACCGTATGACGACAGCGCCTAGCAACGGCGGACCATACAGTCCAAATATTGTGCACGCAGCTACGTGTCGTCTCCCTATAAGAGCTGGATTGCAGTGTGGTACGCCATACAGACGTGTGGGAGGAACGGACGCCCTGGATGGCGATCAGCATGAGCAGTCTGTTGATGTAGTGGAGCGTGTATTCGGACGTAGTCGTCTCTTCTCACACACCGTGATAGCATGTTGCACCGCGTTCCACATCTGCGACATGCTGCAGAGGCGGGCTGACAGTCGTTCGCGCAATGGACACCGCATACGTACGGGGTCTACCTTCCACGTGTTCTCTAGGCGTGCACATGTTGTTGCGTCTATGTGGGCAGACGTAGTGTGTTGTGACACCTGACACAGGCATGCAATACTCGTTGCAAATGGCGATGGACGTGTACGTTTGCTGGTGACGTTACGCAAATGAACAACCGGTAACCCGTTGTGGTGCGGTTGTTCTCGCTAGAGGTGAATCAGTGTTGGCGACGATCGGTCGAGCTATTAACCGGTTGTTTCAGGGATACCCACCATGCCCACGAACGTGAAAGGGGACCCACCATGCCCACGAACGTGAAAGGGGATCTGGGTGTGAGGCGATACGCGGCGGTGGCTGGGTGGGACCGTCCCCGGCCGGTGAGGGGGGGCCGCCCGGCGTGCTGGCAGCGCGGTGCGTGGGCGCACGCGCTACAGCCGGCTGGTGGGGGCGGCCGGTGGCAGGCGCGCCGGCCGACGGACGCGGCAGGCGGCGCAGCTGCGCGCCGGCGCCCCCTGCTCGCGGCGCCTTGCGGCCAAAGTAGGTCCTCGCGGGCCCGGTGCGAAGCGCGGTGGCCATCTGCAGTGTGCTGGTCCGATTGAGGACTTTGTGCGCTGAGGATGCGCCGCCGCCCGGCGCTCGGCGCCGCGACGCCGTCTGCTGCTCGGTCGCCCCAGCGGTTCTCGCAGGTGGTTTGTATCGCAGCTGTGCGGACGTGTTGGCGCGTGCGCTGTGCTGGGAGAGTTCGCTTCGGCACCCAAGTAGGGCTTTTGTCCTTCTGTGGCGCTGGCGTTGGAGCTGCCGGTCACCGTAGGTGGCGCGTGTTGTCTCCCGCCGGCAATGCCACGACAGCACGCTCCCGGGCCTCTGTCGGCAGCGGCAAGCTCAGTTGGGAGCACGGGTGGTCGCACCTAAAGCGTCTACTCGCCTAACTCCGGGCGATTGCGCCTCTCTCGAACCCGACCAAGTACTTAGGACGGCGCTGCGCGCCGCCGGGACCTGAGAGGGTTTCGAGGTGTGTTGTGCAGGGGAGCTCAGCCTCCTCCTGTTTGCAGAATAATTGAGCGGACGCTTGCGTGTTCGCGCGGGCCCCCGGGACACACTCCCGGGCGGCCGGCTGCTCAGCTCTAGTTGACGCAGCTCCCTGGTTGATCCTGCCAGTAGTCATATGCTTGTCTCAAAGATTAAGCCATGCATGTCTCAGTACAAGCCGCATTAAGGTGAAACCGCGAATGGCTCATTAAATCAGTTATGGTTCCTTAGATCGTACCCACGTTACTTGGATAACTGTGGTAATTCTAGAGCTAATACATGCAAACAGAGTCCCGACCAGAGATGGAAGGGACGCTTTTATTAGATCAAAACCAATCGGTCGGCTCGTCCGGTCCGTTTGCCTTGGTGACTCTGAATAACTTTGGGCTGATCGCACGGTCCTCGTACCGGCGACGCATCTTTCAAATGTCTGCCTTATCAACTGTCGATGGTAGGTTCTGCGCCTACCATGGTTGTAACGGGTAACGGGGAATCAGGGTTCGATTCCGGAGAGGGAGCCTGAGAAACGGCTACCACATCCAAGGAAGGCAGCAGGCGCGCAAATTACCCACTCCCGGCACGGGGAGGTAGTGACGAAAAATAACGATACGGGACTCATCCGAGGCCCCGTAATCGGAATGAGTACACTTTAAATCCTTTAACGAGTATCTATTGGAGGGCAAGTCTGGTGCCAGCAGCCGCGGTAATTCCAGCTCCAATAGCGTATATTAAAGTTGTTGCGGTTAAAAAGCTCGTAGTTGGATTTGTGTCCCACGCTGTTGGTTCACCGCCCGTCGGTGTTTAACTGGCATGTATCGTGGGACGTCCTGCCGGTGGGGCGAGCCGAAGGCGTGCGACCGCCTCGTGCGTGCTCGTGCGTCCCGAGGCGGACCCCGTTGAAATCCTACCAGGGTGCTCTTTATTGAGT
>NW_026047340.1:425000-430000 GCF_023864345.2 Schistocerca serialis cubense
GTCCTGGCTGGCTGCCCGGCGGTATATCTGGAGGAGTCGATTCGCCCCTTTGGGCGCTCGGGCTCCCGGCAAGCGCGCGCGGTTCTTCCCGGATGACGGACCTACCTGGCCCGGCCCCGGACCCGCGCCGCTGTTGGCTCGGGATGCTCTCGGGCGGAATAATCGCTCCCGTCAGCGGCGCTTCAGCTTTGGACAATTTCACGACCCGTCTTGAAACACGGACCAAGGAGTCTAACATGTGCGCGAGTCATTGGGCTGTACGAAACCTAAAGGCGTAATGAAAGTGAAGGTCTCGCCTTGCGCGGGCCGAGGGAGGATGGGGCTTCCCCGCCCTTCACGGGGCGGCGGCCTCCGCACTCCCGGGGCGTCTCGTCCTCATTGCGAGGTGAGGCGCACCTAGAGCGTACACGTTGGGACCCGAAAGATGGTGAACTATGCCTGGCCAGGACGAAGTCAGGGGAAACCCTGATGGAGGTCCGTAGCGATTCTGACGTGCAAATCGATCGTCGGAGCTGGGTATAGGGGCGAAAGACTAATCGAACCATCTAGTAGCTGGTTCCCTCCGAAGTTTCCCTCAGGATAGCTGGTGCTCGTACGAGTCTCATCCGGTAAAGCGAATGATTAGAGGCCTTGGGGCCGAAACGACCTCAACCTATTCTCAAACTTTAAATGGGTGAGATCTCCGGCTTGCTTGATATGCTGAAGCCGCGAGCAAACGACTCGGATCGGAGTGCCAAGTGGGCCACTTTTGGTAAGCAGAACTGGCGCTGTGGGATGAACCAAACGCCGAGTTAAGGCGCCCGAATCGACGCTCATGGGAAACCATGAAAGGCGTTGGTTGCTTAAGACAGCAGGACGGTGGCCATGGAAGTCGGAATCCGCTAAGGAGTGTGTAACAACTCACCTGCCGAAGCAACTAGCCCTGAAAATGGATGGCGCTGAAGCGTCGTGCCTATACTCGGCCGTCAGTCTGGCAGTCATGGCCGGTCCTTGCGGCCGGCCGCGAAGCCCTGACGAGTAGGAGGGTCGCGGCGGTGGGCGCAGAAGGGTCTGGGCGTGAGCCTGCCTGGAGCCGCCGTCGGTGCAGATCTTGGTGGTAGCAGCAAATACTCCAGCGAGGCCCTGGAGGGCTGACGCGGAGAAGGGTTTCGTGTGAACAGCCGTTGCACACGAGTCAGTCGATCCTAAGCCCTAGGAGAAATCCGATGTTGATGGGGGCCGTCATAGCATGATGCACTTTGTGCTGGCCCCCGTTGGGCGAAAGGGAATCCGGTTCCTATTCCGGAACCCGGCAGCGGAACCGATACAAGTCGGGCCCCTCTTTTAGAGATGCTCGTCGGGGTAACCCAAAAGGACCCGGAGACGCCGTCGGGAGATCGGGGAAGAGTTTTCTTTTCTGCATGAGCGTTCGAGTTCCCTGGAATCCTCTAGCAGGGAGATAGGGTTTGGAACGCGAAGAGCACCGCAGTTGCGGCGGTGTCCCGATCTTCCCCTCGGACCTTGAAAATCCGGGAGAGGGCCACGTGGAGGTGTCGCGCCGGTTCGTACCCATATCCGCAGCAGGTCTCCAAGGTGAAGAGCCTCTAGTCGATAGAATAATGTAGGTAAGGGAAGTCGGCAAATTGGATCCGTAACTTCGGGATAAGGATTGGCTCTGAGGATCGGGGCGTGTCGGGCTTGGTCGGGAAGTGGGTCAGCGCTAACGTGCCGGGCCTGGGCGAGGTGAGTGCCGTAGGGGTGCCGGTAAGTGCGGGCGTTTAGCGCGGGCGTGGTCTGCTCTCGCCGTTGGTCGGCCTCGTGCTGGCCGGCGGTGCAGGATGCGCGCGCCTGCGCGGCGTTCGCGCCCCGGTGCTTCAACCTGCGTGCAGGATCCGAGCTCGGTCCCGTGCCTTGGCCTCCCACGGATCTTCCTTGCTGCGAGGCCGCGTCCGCCTTAGCGTGCTCCTCCGGGGGCGCGCGGGTGCGCGGATTCTCTTCGGCCGCCATTCAACGATCAACTCAGAACTGGCACGGACTGGGGGAATCCGACTGTCTAATTAAAACAAAGCATTGCGATGGCCCTAGCGGGTGTTGACGCAATGTGATTTCTGCCCAGTGCTCTGAATGTCAACGTGAAGAAATTCAAGCAAGCGCGGGTAAACGGCGGGAGTAACTATGACTCTCTTAAGGTGGCCAAGTGGCGGCGGTGTGGCTGCATCCGGACTTGGCTTTTCGAAGTGCGGTCTTGATGTAGTCGTGCTGCTGCTGCGAGGTGCCTTCCTTGGGTTATGGTTACAGGGAGAGTGATGCGCAATACATGGGCCTAGCCCTCTTAGCCTCTCCTCTCCTGCGGTCTTCTCCCCTTCTCGTGGGCCCGCTGATTTTCGCAGAGTGGAAGACCGCACCAGGGGCTTGGGGGGGTTACCAGCCCCCCCTCGCACTATCCCTTTTTTTTAGTTGGGGGCAGTATTCAGAGAAAAAGTGGTGGCCCTTCCGCTGAAGGTGCCACCCCAACTCCCCCAGCACCTAGCCGGCCAACCGGCCGTGCCGAAAATCTTGTAACTTTTGCAGCTGTATACGCCTGTAGTGAGTGCCACCGCAGCTTCACCACCAAGAACGGTCTCGGGGTCCATCGCCGCCGCCAACACCTTGCGGCCGCCAACGCGGAGATCGTCACGGAGAGGCATCGCGCGAGGTGGACGGAGGAAGAAGTCCTGTCGCTCGCCAAGGCGGAGGCCGAACTGTTCCTCGAGAGGGACGCCCGGTTCTTCTTTGTAAATCAAGAGCTCATCAGGATGTTCCCCGACCGAACGCTTGAGGCAATCAAGTGCCGTCGGCGGCAAGCTGCCCACAAGCAGCTTGTCCGCCAATTCATGGAGGCGCTTGAGATCGGTCGGGGGGAAGAGCCGGCGTCCCGCCGGGGAGCAGCGAGCCCGCTGCCAGACGCGGGCGAGGCCGCTGCGCGGCCCGTCGACGCAGCCGAGGACTTCGCGGCCGACACCACCGGGCCGCCGCCGGAGGGGCCGACTGACGCCGCCATCTGGGAGCATCTGGCGGGGCTACCCGCTTCCGCCCAGCGTTTCTCTGCCCTGGATCGTGTCATAGGTCTGGGGCGGGGCACGCCGCCCGATGTCATCCTGGGCATGCTCCGGGATGCCCTTGCGTCGGTCGGGTCCAGAGGGGAGAGATCGATCACCAGGACACAGCGGCCGCGCCAACCATCGAAGCGGCCGCCTGCTGCGCCGCCGACGCAGAAGCGCAAGCGGCGCCGCTGGGAGTACGCGAGAACGCAGGATGCCTTCCGACGGTCGCGTGCACGTTGCGTGCGCGGCCTCTTGGATGGCACCCTGCTCCAGCCGCCACCTGCCATCCCTGGTCTGCTGGACTTCTGGGCGGACCTCTTCACAAAGAAGCCCGTCTCCACCGCGGGCTTCATTCGTGACCGCCTCCTCCCGCACTCGGAGCCTGTCGCTCTTGAGTGCCTATGGGGGCCGGTCACACATGAGGAGGTCGCCGCCGCGTTGCCGCCCAGGGGATCAGCGGCCGGGCCGGACGGCCTTACCCCAGCGGAGTTGCGGCGCCTGCCGCACGAAGTCCTGGTGAAAGTGATGAATCTCTTCCTTCTGGCCCGCGCCCTCCCGGAACGCCTGCTTCGCGCGCGGACGTCCCTTCTCCCGAAAACGGCTGCACCAACATCCCCCGCTGACTTTCGCCCCATTACGGTCTGCTCGGTGTTGGCGCGGACCTTTCACAAGGTTCTCGCGTCACGCCTGATGCGCGCTTGTGCTGTGGACGAACGTCAGCGGGCATTCATCCCTCGGGATGGGATGTTGGAAAATACTTTCATCTTGGACACTGCTCTCACCGACGCGGTTCGCTCCTGCCGCTCTGTCTTTGTGGCATCGATCGACGTTTCGAAGGCATTCGATTCGGTGGATCATGCTGCCCTTCGCCCTGTGCTGAAGGCGCATGGCCTACCGGATTGCTTTGTCGAGTACGTCGAGCGGTGCTACGAGGGCAGCACGACAGTGATAGCGGACGGCGCCGGCGTGGGCGTGTCTGTGCAGCCAGCACGGGGCGTTCGCCAGGGCGATCCCCTCTCCCCCCTCCTGTTCAACTTTGCGGTGGACTACGTTTTAGGCCAACTGCCCTCCCACATCGGAGCTCGGATCCTCGGTCGCAGAGTCAACGCTGCGGCCTTTGCAGATGACGTCTTGCTGTTTGCAGCGACCCCGAGGGGCTTGCAGTCCCTCATCGACGCAGCTACCGCAGCCCTCGCCCACCTGGGGCTGCAGATCAACGCCCGGAAGTGTTTCACCCTCGCCTTAGTCGCGTCAGGGCGCGAGAAGAAGGTGAAGGTGGACAGCAATGTCACCTTCACAGCAGGCAATACCACCATGCCTGCCCTGCGTGTGGGTGAAACCTTCCGGTACCTGGGGCTGCAATTTTCCACGGCGGGTCGCTGCGTCTTCAATCCACGTCGCCACCTGGTGGAGCAGCTTGACGTCATCTCCCGAGCTCCGCTGAAGCCGCAACAGCGCCTCCACGCTCTCACCAACGTACTTCTCCCTGGCCTGTACCACGGGCTGGCCCTCAGCCGCACCCGGGTGGGTGCATTGAAGTCGGCCGACGTCACCATCCGGGCCGCCGTCAGGAGATGGTTCCGCCTTCCGGCGGACACCCCCCTGGGATACTTCCGCGCTCCTGTTGCCCAGGGGGGCCTCGGCATTCCATCTTGCCGATGGATGGGTCCGACCCTCCGTCGGTCCCGTCTCCTGGCGCTGAAGAAGATAGGGCCAGCCTGCGACGGTGCAGGCATGGATGAGGTGCAGCGTGAGATCGAGGTGCTGGAGCGCCACCTAATGTGGGAGGGCCACCTCCTCAAATCGTCAACGCAGGTTGGGGAAATGTGGGCGGCGCGCCTACACATCGCCATTGACGGTGCGGCGCTGTCATCTTCTGCCGCCGTCAGTGGCCAACATCAGTGGGTCGCCGACACCAGTCGCCTGCTATCTGGGCGT
>NW_026047341.1:7500-12500 GCF_023864345.2 Schistocerca serialis cubense
CGAAGGATGTCACGCGACTAGTTAGCAGGCTAGAGTCTCGTTCGTTATCGGAATTAACCAGACAAATCGCTCCACCAACTAAGAACGGCCATGCACCACCACCCACCGAATCAAGAAAGAGCTATCAATCTGTCAATCCTTCCGGTGTCCGGGCCTGGTGAGGTTTCCCGTGTTGAGTCAAATTAAGCCGCAGGCTCCACTCCTGGTGGTGCCCTTCCGTCAATTCCTTTAAGTTTCAGCTTTGCAACCATACTTCCCCCGGAACCCAAAAGCTTTGGTTTCCCGGAGGCTGCCCGCCGAGTCATCGGAGGAACTGCGGCGGATCGCTGGCTGGCATCGTTTATGGTTAGAACTAGGGCGGTATCTGATCGCCTTCGAACCTCTAACTTTCGTTCTTGATTAATGAAAACATACTTGGCAAATGCTTTCGCTTCTGTTCGTCTTGCGACGATCCAAGAATTTCACCTCTAACGTCGCAATACGAATGCCCCCGCCTGTCCCTATTAATCATTACCTCGGGTTCCGAAAACCAACAAAATAGAACCGAGGTCCTATTCCATTATTCCATGCACACAGTATTCAGGCGGGCTTGCCTGCTTTAAGCACTCTAATTTGTTCAAAGTAAACGTGCCGGCCCACCGAGACACTCACTCAAGAGCACCCTGGTAGGATTGCAACGGGGTCCGCCTCGGGACGCACGAGCACGCACGAGGCGCGTCGCACGCCTTCGGCTCGCCCCACCGGCAGGACGTCCCACGATACATGCCAGTTAAACACCGACGGGCGGTGAACCAACAGCGTGGGACACAAATCCAACTACGAGCTTTTTAACCGCAACAACTTTAATATACGCTATTGGAGCTGGAATTACCGCGGCTGCTGGCACCAGACTTGCCCTCCAATAGATACTCGTTAAAGGATTTAAAGTGTACTCATTCCGATTACGGGGCCTCGGATGAGTCCCGTATCGTTATTTTTCGTCACTACCTCCCCGTGCCGGGAGTGGGTAATTTGCGCGCCTGCTGCCTTCCTTGGATGTGGTAGCCGTTTCTCAGGCTCCCTCTCCGGAATCGAACCCTGATTCCCCGTTACCCGTTACAACCATGGTAGGCGCAGAACCTACCATCGACAGTTGATAAGGCAGACATTTGAAAGATGCGTCGCCGGTACGAGGACCGTGCGATCAGCCCAAAGTTATTCAGAGTCACCAAGGCAAACGGACCGGACGAGCCGACCGATTGGTTTTGATCTAATAAAAGCGTCCCTTCCATCTCTGGTCGGGACTCTGTTTGCATGTATTAGCTCTAGAATTACCACAGTTATCCAAGTAACGTGGGTACGATCTAAGGAACCATAACTGATTTAATGAGCCATTCGCGGTTTCACCTTAATGCGGCTTGTACTGAGACATGCATGGCTTAATCTTTGAGACAAGCATATGACTACTGGCAGGATCAACCAGGGAGCTGCGTCAACTAGAGCTGAGCAGCCGGCCGCCCGGGAGTGTGTCCCGGGGGCCCGCGCGAACACGCAAGCGTCCGCTCAATTATTCTGCAAACAGGAGGAGGCTGCGCTCCCCTGCACCATACACCTCGAAACCCTCTCAGGTCCCGGCGGCGCGCAGCGCCGTCCTAAGTACTTGGTCGGGTTCGAGAGAGAGGCGCAATCGCCCGGAGTTTGGCGAGTAGACGCTTTAGGTGCGACCACCCGTGCTCCCAACTGAGCTTGCCGCTGCCGACAGAGGCCCGGGAGCGTGCTGTCGTGGCATTGCCGGCGGGAGACAACACGCGCCACCTACGGTGACCGGCAGCTCCAACGCCAGCGCCACAGAAGGACAAAAGCCCCACTTGGGTGCCGAAGCGAACTCTCCCAGCACAGCGCACGCGCCAACACGTCCGCACAGCTGCGATACAAACCACCTGCGAGAACCGCAGAGGCGACCGAGCAGCAGACGGCGTCGCGGCGCCGAGCGCCGGGCGGCGGCGCATCCTCAGCGCACACAGTCCTCAATCGGACCAGCACACTGCAGATGTCCACCGCGCTTCGCACCGGGCCCGCGAGGACCTACTTTGGCCGCACGGCGCCGCGTGCAGGGTGCGCCGGCGCGCAGCTGCGCCGCCTGCCGCCTCCGTCGGCCGGCGCGCCTGCCAGTGGCCGCCCCCACCAGCCGGCTGTAGCGCGTGCGCCCACGCACCGCGCGGCCAGCACGCCGGGCGGCCCCCCCTCACCGGCCGGGGCCGGTCCCACCCAGCCACCGCCGCGTATCGCTTCACACCCACATGCCATTCACGTTCGTGGGCATGGTGGGTATCGCTGAAACAACCGGTTGGTAGCTCAACCGATCGTCGCCATCACTGATTCACCTCTAGCGAGAACAACCGCACCACAACGGTTTACCAGTTGTTCATTTGCGTAACGTCACCAGCAAACGTAGGCGTCCATCGCCATTTGCAAATTCAACGATTGTTGCATGCCTGTGTCAGGTGTCACGACACACTATGTCTGCCCACATACACGCAACAACATGTGCACGCTTCGCAAACACGTGGAAGGTGGCCCCCGTACGTATGCGATGTCCATTGCGCAAACGACTGTCAACCGGCCTCTGTCGCATGTCGCAGATGTGGAACGCAGTGCACCATGCTATCACGGTGTGTGAGAAGAGACGACAACGTCTGACAACACGCGCCACTACATCAACAGACGGCTCATGCTGATCGCCATCCAGGGCATACCACACTGCACTCCAGCTATTATAGGGAGACGACACGTAGCTGCGTGCACAACATTTGGACCGCATGGTTCGCCGTTGTTGGCGCAGTCGTTGTACGGTCACATGTACCACGATGTATCATTCAGTACATGAGGACCAATGTGCAGTACAGTGTGTGATTTGGAGGTACAACATCAGCGGACAGTTGACACAGGCCGTACCACAGCGTAGGCGCAGTGCTTCGCCATGCGAATGCCAATGAACAACTGCGAAGGGCATTGAGCATGTACGTCCTGCTGCCATCCACATTACAGTGTATCGCTGCAAGGTGTTTAACATGAAGCGATACACTGGGGACCGGGCAGTGCGAGTAGCAAACTATATTGCGGGGGTTGCAGTTAGGCAACACTACACTAATTTAACGCGTCGTATGACAATTACAGAGCAGGTTAAGGCCCAACGTGTGTTGGGTTAAGGCCCAACGTGTGTTGGGTTAAGGCCCAACGTGTGTTGGGTTAAGGCCCAACGTGTGTTGGGTTAAGGCCCAACGTGTGTTGGGTTAAGGCCCAACGTGTGTTGGGTTAAGGCCCAACGTGTGTTGGGTTAAGGCCCAACGTGTGTTGGGTTACAGCACAATATGGGTTACGTTAAGGGGCAATGTGGGTTACGTTAAGGGGCAATGTGGGTTACGTTAAGGCGCAATATAGGTTACGTTAAGGCGCAATATAGGTTACGTTAAGGCGCAATATAGGTTACGTTAAGGCGCAATATAGGTTACGTTAAGGCGCAATATAGGTTACGTTAAGGCGCAATATAGGTTACGTTAAGGCGCAATATAGGTTACGTTAAGGCGCAATATAGGTTACGTTAAGGCGCAATATAGGTTACGTTAAGGCGCAATATAGGTTACGTTAAGGCGCAATATAGGTTACGTTAAGGCGCAATATAGGTTACGTTAAGGCGCAATATAGGTTACGTTAAGGCGCAATATAGGTTACGTTAAGGCGCAATATAGGTTACATTAAGGCGCAATATAGGTTACATTAAGGCGCAATATAGGTTACATTAAGGCGCAATATAGGTTAGGTTAAAACACGACATAGGTTAGGTTAAGGCACGACATAGGTTAGGTTAAGGCACGACATAGGTTAGGTTAAGGCACGACATAGGTTAGGTTAAGGCACGACATAGGTTAGGTTAAGGCACGACATAGGTTAGGTTAAGGCACGACATAGGTTAGGTTAAGGCACGACATAGGTTAGGTTAAGGCACGACATAGGTTAGGTTAAGGCACGACATAGGTTAGGTTAAGGCACGACATAGGTTAGGTTAAGGCACGACATAGGTTAGGTTAAGGCACGACATAGGTTAGGTTAAGGCACGACATAGGTTAGGTTAAGGCACGACATAGGTTAGGTTAAGGCACGACATAGGTTAGGTTAAGGCACGACATAGGTTAGGTTAAGGCACGACATAGGTTAGGTTAAGGCACGACATAGGTTAGGTTAAGGCACGACATAGGTTAGGTTAAGGCACGACATAGGTTAGGTTAAGGCACGACATAGGTTAGGTTAAGGCACGACATAGGTTAGGTTAAGGCACGACATAGGTTAGGTTAAGGCACGACATAGGTTAGGTTAAGGCACGACATAGGTTAGGTTAAGGCACGACATAGGTTAGGTTAAGGCACGACATAGGTTAGGTTAAGGCACGACATAGGTTAGGTTAAGGTACGACATAGGTTAGGTTAAGGTACGACATAGGTTAGGTTAAGGTACGACATAGGTTAGGTTAAGGTACGACATAGGTTAGGTTAAGGTACGACATAGGTTAGGTTAAGGTACGACATAGGTTAGGTTAAGGTACGACATAGGTTAGGTTAAGGTACGACATAGGTTAGGTTAAGGTACGACATAGGTTAGGTTAAGGTACGACATAGGTTAGGTTAAGGTACGACATAGGTTAGGTTCAGGTACGACATAGGTTAGGTTAAGGTACGACATAGGTTAGGTTAAGGTACGACATAGGTTAGGTTAAGGTACGACATAGGTTAGGTTAAGGTACGACATAGGTTAGGTTAAGGTACGACATAGGTTAGGTTAAGGTACGACATAGGTTAGGTTAAGGTACACATTGTTGTAAGGAAAGGTTTAATGGGGGGGGGGGCGGCGGCCGGTTTGTTGATTGTGATTATAGTACGTGGATGCCTGCGGTATCATCTGATTTGCCACGTCAGGATGTACCTTTGGCTCATGACAGGCGGCGCTCTCATTCCATGCTTGTGGCA
>NW_026047341.1:17500-20000 GCF_023864345.2 Schistocerca serialis cubense
CCTCGCGGTCGATGCAAAAAGCAGGACGTCATCTGCGAAGGCCGCAGCGTTAACTCTGCGACCAAGGATCCGAGCTCCGATGTGGGAGGGAAGTTGACTCAAAACATAGTCCACCGCAAAATTGAAAAGGAGGGGGGAGAGGGGGTCACCCTGACGCACACCCCTAGCCGGCTGCAGGGGCACGCCCACGTCGGCGCCGCCCGCTATCACCGTCGTGCTACCCTCGTAACACCTTTCGACGTACTCAATAAAGCAATCCGGCAGGCCATGAGCCCTCAGCACGGGGCGGAGGGCGGCATGGTCCACCGAATCGAACGCTTTAGAGACGTCGATCGATGCCACAAAAACAGAGCGACAGGAGCGGACTGCGTCGGTGAGAGCAGTGTCCAAGATGAAGGTGTTTTCCAACATCCCATCCCGGGGGATGAATGCCCGCTGACGTTCGTCCACAGCACATGCACGCATCAGGCGTGACGCGAGAACCTTGTGAAAGGTCCGCGCCAACACCGAGCAGACCGTAATGGGGCGAAAGTCAGCGGGGGATGTTGGTGCAGCCGTTTTGGGGAGAAGTGACGTCCGGGCGCGAAGCAGACGCTCGGGGAGGGCGCGGGCCAGGAGGAAGAGGTTCAAGAGTTTCACCAGGACTTCATGCGGCAGGCGCCGCAGCTCCGCTGGAGTCAGGCCGTCCGGCCCGGCTGCCGATCCCCTGGGCGGCAAGGCAGCAGCGACCTCCTCACGTGTGACCGGCCCCCATAGGCACTCAGGAGCGACAGACTCCGAGTGCGGGAGAAGGCGGTCACGGATGAAGCCGGCGGTGGAGATCGGCTTCTTCGTGAAGAGGTCCGCCCAGAAGTCGAGCAGACCGGGGATGTCGGGTGGCGGCTGCAGCAGGGTGCCGTCCAGCAAGCCGCGCACGCAACGCGCACGCGACCTACGGAAGGCGTCCTGTGTCCGCGCGTATTCCCAGCGGCGCCGCTTGCGCTTCTGCAGCGGCGGGGCGGCAGGCGGCCGCTTGGATGGTTGGCGCGGCCGCTGTGTCCTGGTGATCGACCTCTCCCCCCTGGACCCGACCGACGCAAGGGCATCCGGGAGCATGCCCAGGATGACATCGGGCGGCGTGCCCCGCCCCAGACCAATGACTCGATCCAGGGCAGAGAAACGCTGGGCGGAAGCAGGTAGCCCCGCCAGATGCTCCCAGATGGCGGCGTCAGTCGGCCCCTCCGGCGGCGGCCCGGTGGTGTCGGCCGCGAAGTCCTCGGCTGCGTCGACGGGCGGCGCAGCGGCCTCGCCCGCGTCAGGCAGCGAGCTCGCTGCTCCACGGCGGGACGCCGGCTCTTCACCCCGACCGATCTCAAGTGCCTCCATGAATTGGCGGACAAGCTGCTTGTGGGCAGCTTGCCGCCGTCGGCACTTGATTGCCTCAAGCGTTCGGTCGGGGAACATCCTGGTAAGTTCTTGATTTACAAAGAAGAACCGGGCGTCCCTCTCCAGGAACAGTTCGGCCTCTGCCTTGGCGAGCGACAGGACTTCTTCCTCCGTCCACCTCGCACGATGCCTCTCCGTCACGATCTCAGCGTTGGCGGCCGCAGGGTGTTGGCGGCGGCGATGGACCCCGAGACCGTTCTTCGTGGTAAAAGTGCGGTGGCACTCACTGCAAGCAAAGGGAGCTACACAAACTATCGCATTTTCGTTACGGCCGGTTGGCCGGATAGGTGCTGGGGTAGCTGGGGTGGCACCTTCAGCGGAAGGGCCACCATCTCTTGTTTCTTGTCGGCTGCCCCCAACTATAAAGGGATAATGCGAGGGGGGCTGGTAACCCCCCAAGCCCCTGGTGCGGTCTTCCACTCTGCAAAAATCAGCGGGCCCACGAGAAGGGGAGAAGACCGCAGGAGAGGAGAGGCTAAGAGGGCTAGGCCCATGTATTGCGCATCACTCTCCCTGTAACTATAACCCAAGGAAGGCACCTCGCAGCAGCAGCACGACTACATCAAGACCGCACTTCGAAAAGCCAAGTCCGGATGCAGCCACACCGCCGCCACTTGGCCACCTTAAGAGAGTCATAGTTACTTAAGAGAGTCATAGTTACTCCCGCCGTTTACCCGCGCTTGCTTGAATTTCTTCACGTTGACATTCAGAGCACTGGGCAGAAATCACATTGCGTCAACACCCGCTAGGGCCATCGCAATGCTTTGTTTTAATTAGACAGTCGGATTCCCCCAGTCCGTGCCAGTTCTGAGTTGATCGTTGAATGGCGGCCGAAGAGAATCCGCGCACCCGCGCGCCCCCGGAGGAGCACGCTAAGGCGGACGCGGCCTCGCAGCAAGGAAGATCCGTGGGAGGCCAAGGCACGGGACCGAGCTCGGATCCTGCACGCAGGTTGAAGCACCGGGGCGCGAACGCCGCGCAGGCGCGCGCATCCTGCACCGCCGGCCAGCACGAGGCCAACCAACGGCGAGAGCAGACCACGCCCGCGCTAAACGCCCGCACTTACCGGCACCCC
>NW_026047341.1:25000-30000 GCF_023864345.2 Schistocerca serialis cubense
GCATGGCTTAATCTTTGAGACAAGCATATGACTACTGGCAGGATCAACCAGGGAGCTGCGTCAACTAGAGCTGAGCAGCCGGCCGCCCGGGAGTGTGTCCCGGGGGCCCGCGCGAACACGCAAGCGTCCGCTCAATTATTCTGCAAACAGGAGGAGGCTGCGCTCCCCTGCACCATACACCTCGAAACCCTCTCAGGTCCCGGCGGCGCGCAGCGCCGTCCTAAGTACTTGGTCGGGTTCGAGAGAGGCGCAATCGCCCGGAGTTTGGCGAGTAGACGCTTTAGGTGCGACCACCCGTGCTCCCAACTGAGCTTGCCGCTGCCGACAGAGGCCCGGGAGCGTGCTGTCGTGGCATTGCCGGCGGGAGACAACACGCGCCACCTACGGTGACCGGCAGCTCCAACGCCAGCGCCACAGAAGGACAAAAGCCCCACTTGGGTGCCGAAGCGAACTCTCCCAGCACAGCGCACGCGCCAACACGTCCGCACAGCTGCGATACAAACCACCTGCGAGAACCGCAGAGGCGACCGAGCAGCAGACGGCGTCGCGGCGCCGAGCGCCGGGCGGCGGCGCATCCTCAGCGCACACAGTCCTCAATCGGACCAGCACACTGCAGATGTCCACCGCGCTTCGCACCGGGCCCGCGAGGACCTACTTTGGCCGCACGGCGCCGCGTGCAGGGTGCGCCGGCGCGCAGCTGCGCCGCCTGCCGCCTCCGTCGGCCGGCGCGCCTGCCAGTGGCCGCCCCCACCAGCCGGCTGTAGCGCGTGCGCCCACGCACCGCGCGGCCAGCACGCCGGGCGGCCCCCCCTCACCGGCCGGGGCCGGTCCCACCCAGCCACCGCCGCGTATCGCTTCACACCCACATGCCATTCACGTTCGTGGGCATGGTGGGTATCGCTGAAACAACCGGTTGGTAGCTCAACCGATCGTCGCCATCACTGATTCACCTCTAGCGAGAACAACCGCACCACAACGGTTTACCAGTTGTTCATTTGCGTAACGTCACCAGCAAACGTAGGCGTCCATCGCCATTTGCAAATTCAACGATTGTTGCATGCCTGTGTCAGGTGTCACGACACACTATGTCTGCCCACATACACGCAACAACATGTGCACGCTTCGCAAACACGTGGAAGGTGGCCCCCGTACGTATGCGATGTCCATTGCGCAAACGACTGTCAACCGGCCTCTGTCGCATGTCGCAGATGTGGAACGCAGTGCACCATGCTATCACGGTGTGTGAGAAGAGACGACAACGTCTGACAACACGCGCCACTACATCAACAGACGGCTCATGCTGATCGCCATCCAGGGCATACCACACTGCACTCCAGCTCTTATAGGGAGACGACACGTAGCTGCGTGCACAACATTTGGACCGCATGGTTCGCCGTTGTTGGCGCAGTCGTTGTACGGTCACATGTACCACGATGTATCATTCAGTACATGAGGACCAATGTGCAGTACAGTGTGTGATTTGGAGGTACAACATCAGCGGACAGTTGACACAGGCCGTACCACAGCGTAGGCGCAGTGCTTCGCCATGCGAATGCCAATGAACAACTGCGAAGGGCATTGAGCATGTACGTCCTGCTGCCATCCACATTACAGTGTATCGCTGCAAGGTGTTTAACATGAAGCGATACACTGGGGACCGGGCAGTGCGAGTAGCAAACTATATTGCGGGGGTTGCAGTTAGGCAACACTACACTAATTTAACGCGTCGTATGACAATTACAGAGCAGGTTAAGGCCCAACGTGTGTTGGGTTAAGGCCCAACGTGTGTTGGGTTAAGGCCCAACGTGTGTTGGGTTAAGGCCCAACGTGTGTTGGGTTAAGGCCCAACGTGTGTTGGGTTAAGGCCCAACGTGTGTTGGGTTAAGGCCCAACGTGTGTTGGGTTAAGGCCCAACGTGTGTTGGGTTAAGGCCCAACGTGTGTTGGGTTACAGCACAATATGGGTTACGTTAAGGGGCAATGTGGGTTACGTTAAGGGGCAATGTGGGTTACGTTAAGGCGCAATATAGGTTACGTTAAGGCGCAATATAGGTTACGTTAAGGCGCAATATAGGTTACGTTAAGGCGCAATATAGGTTACGTTAAGGCGCAATATAGGTTACGTTAAGGCGCAATATAGGTTACGTTAAGGCGCAATATAGGTTACGTTAAGGCGCAATATAGGTTACGTTAAGGCGCAATATAGGTTACGTTAAGGCGCAATATAGGTTACGTTAAGGCGCAATATAGGTTACGTTAAGGCGCAATATAGGTTACGTTAAGGCGCAATATAGGTTACGTTAAGGCGCAATATAGGTTACATTAAGGCGCAATATAGGTTACATTAAGGCGCAATATAGGTTACATTAAGGCGCAATATAGGTTACATTAAGGCGCAATATAGGTTAGGTTAAAACACGACATAGGTTAGGTTAAGGCACGACATAGGTTAGGTTAAGGCACGACATAGGTTAGGTTAAGGCACGACATAGGTTAGGTTAAGGCACGACATAGGTTAGGTTAAGGCACGACATAGGTTAGGTTAAGGCACGACATAGGTTAGGTTAAGGCACGACATAGGTTAGGTTAAGGCACGACATAGGTTAGGTTAAGGCACGACATAGGTTAGGTTAAGGCACGACATAGGTTAGGTTAAGGCACGACATAGGTTAGGTTAAGGCACGACATAGGTTAGGTTAAGGCACGACATAGGTTAGGTTAAGGCACGACATAGGTTAGGTTAAGGCACGACATAGGTTAGGTTAAGGCACGACATAGGTTAGGTTAAGGCACGACATAGGTTAGGTTAAGGCACGACATAGGTTAGGTTAAGGCACGACATAGGTTAGGTTAAGGCACGACATAGGTTAGGTTAAGGCACGACATAGGTTAGGTTAAGGCACGACATAGGTTAGGTTAAGGCACGACATAGGTTAGGTTAAGGCACGACATAGGTTAGGTTAAGGCACGACATAGGTTAGGTTAAGGCACGACATAGGTTAGGTTAAGGCACGACATAGGTTAGGTTAAGGCACGACATAGGTTAGGTTAAGGCACGACATAGGTTAGGTTAAGGTACGACATAGGTTAGGTTAAGGTACGACATAGGTTAGGTTAAGGTACGACATAGGTTAGGTTAAGGTACGACATAGGTTAGGTTAAGGTACGACATAGGTTAGGTTAAGGTACGACATAGGTTAGGTTAAGGTACGACATAGGTTAGGTTAAGGTACGACATAGGTTAGGTTAAGGTACGACATAGGTTAGGTTAAGGTACGACATAGGTTAGGTTAAGGTACGACATAGGTTAGGTTCAGGTACGACATAGGTTAGGTTAAGGTACGACATAGGTTAGGTTAAGGTACGACATAGGTTAGGTTAAGGTACGACATAGGTTAGGTTAAGGTACGACATAGGTTAGGTTAAGGTACGACATAGGTTAGGTTAAGGTACACATTGTTGTAAGGAAAGGTTTAATGGGGGGGGGGGCGGCGGCCGGTTTGTTGATTGTGATTATAGTACGTGGATGCCTGCGGTATCATCTGATTTGCCACGTCAGGATGTACCTTTGGCTCATGACAGGCGGCGCTCTCATTCCATGCTTGTGGCAGACCTGTGTCTTTCATTCCTGCCATTGTTTGTGTGCTGTGAGAGGAGGCAGTATTGTGATGTTGGGTGCACCCCTGTGTAGGACATGTGTGGGTGTTGGTGGCTTGGCTGAGCAATGGTGGTTGTCGGGTGGGTGGGATATTCTGTTTTCTGTGTGGACCTCCCAGTCTGGTTATGACAGTGTGGATTGTCTAATGTGGCGGAGAGGATGCACTGGGTGTTGTTGCATGCTGGTGCTTACATATTGTCTGTGTGCGTGTTACAGGCAGAGAGTAGTGCGTGATAAGAGTGTGTGGCTGACGTGTGGTTGTGATTGTGAGCAGAGTCTTTCAGCATGTATACGGACAGTTGTATATATTATCTGTATTCTGATGGCTCTATCTATTACTAATCAGCGCCGTGTATACGTTTAATGTGGTTCCCGTCGAAACTGTTGTATCTCTGTACATTAGTGACACGGCGAGCGCGCTATGTAGCTACTCGTCTCGGCAGCTTCCACCGGTGTATGGCAAATGATTATAAGCAATGAGTCTAGTCGTCAATACCGATAGTGTGACGTCACATGTCTGGGGTGGGGGACGCTGCGCCCTTCCGGTGGGTCATGGCCTAGCAAGACTCTCCCCACGCAGGGGGGGCTTGGACTGTCATTAACTCTTCCGAGTAATATACTTGCCGTACGTTTTTGCGACTGCGAGTGCAACGCTCACCGGTACCGACATGGATGGAGCGCCTCCTAGCTGACCGCTCAGCATCGGCATTCGTACAGAGAGCAACGCGATCGCGTCTGTAGCTCGTAAGTGATACAGCTCGCAGCTCATGTATAGGGACAGCGGGAATGTCGCATATTGGACATACCTCTTTTTTTTTTTTTTTACTTTATTGTCATTTTAATGCCTATACAATAAGCAGGCTGGGACATACCTCTTCATGAAACGCATGTTATAGGGGTGGATTGCACATTGCGACTGCGGGAAAAGTCCGCCGTTCATCCGCTGGAGTTGCGAGTTGGGCGGTTGGAGTGGGGCGCAGGTGGAGTGATTGCCGGTCCACGATTTCGTGCGGCAGAGGCGCTGGCGTTGGGGTGCTGTGGTCGACAGAGGACGCAGGCTTTGTGGGTGGGGTCGAAAGATGGGCACTGTGGGCCCATCGATGTCTTGGTCGGCTTGGCGTCTCATAGATGGCGGTATCGTCGTTGCAGGACGTCATGCCGCGGGAGACCTACAGATGGCGCTGTGTTTTGTGGTGCGCTCGACATGGCGGACGTAGTGTTGTCAGATTCGCATAGATGGAGGTATTGCATGTGGTTTCGCCGTATTTTCATAGATGGCGATACTGTTTTGCCGGCATGGTTGGCGTACTTCCGTCGGATCCCTGTAGATGGAGGTGCCGTTT
>NW_026047341.1:37500-40000 GCF_023864345.2 Schistocerca serialis cubense
AGCCGGCCGCCCGGGAGTGTGTCCCGGGGGCCCGCGCGAACACGCAAGCGTCCGCTCAATTATTCTGCAAACAGGAGGAGGCTGCGCTCCCCTGCACCATACACCTCGAAACCCTCTCAGGTCCCGGCGGCGCGCAGCGCCGTCCTAAGTACTTGGTCGGGTTCGAGAGAGGCGCAATCGCCCGGAGTTTGGCGAGTAGACGCTTTAGGTGCGACCACCCGTGCTCCCAACTGAGCTTGCCGCTGCCGACAGAGGCCCGGGAGCGTGCTGTCGTGGCATTGCCGGCGGGAGACAACACGCGCCACCTACGGTGACCGGCAGCTACAACGCCAGCGCCACAGAAGGACAAAAGCCCCACTTGGGTGCCGAAGCGAACTCTCCCAGCACAGCGCACGCGCCAACACGTCCGCACAGCTGCGATACAAACCACCTGCGAGAACCGCAGAGGCGACCGAGCAGCAGACGGCGTCGCGGCGCCGAGCGCCGGGCGGCGGCGCATCCTCAGCGCACACAGTCCTCAATCGGACCAGCACACTGCAGATGTCCACCGCGCTTCGCACCGGGCCCGCGAGGACCTACTTTGGCCGCACGGCGCCGCGTGCAGGGTGCGCCGGCGCGCAGCTGCGCCGCCTGCCGCCTCCGTCGGCCGGCGCGCCTGCCAGTGGCCGCCCCCACCAGCCGGCTGTAGCGCGTGCGCCCACGCACCGCGCGGCCAGCACGCCGGGCGGCCCCCCCTCACCGGCCGGGGCCGGTCCCACCCAGCCACCGCCGCGTATCGCTTCACACCCACATGCCATTCACGTTCGTGGGCATGGTGGGTATCGCTGAAACAACCGGTTGGTAGCTCAACCGATCGTCGCCATCACTGATTCACCTCTAGCGAGAACAACCGCACCACAACGGTTTACCAGTTGTTCATTTGCGTAACGTCACCAGCAAACGTAGGCGTCCATCGCCATTTGCAAATTCAACGATTGTTGCATGCCTGTGTCAGGTGTCACGACACACTATGTCTGCCCACATACACGCAACAACATGTGCACGCTTCGCAAACACGTGGAAGGTGGCCCCCGTACGTATGCGATGTCCATTGCGCAAACGACTGTCAACCGGCCTCTGTCGCATGTCGCAGATGTGGAACGCAGTGCACCATGCTATCACGGTGTGTGAGAAGAGACGACAACGTCTGACAACACGCGCCACTACATCAACAGACGGCTCATGCTGATCGCCATCCAGGGCATACCACACTGCACTCCAGCTCTTATAGGGAGACGACACGTAGCTGCGTGCACAACATTTGGACCGCATGGTTCGCCGTTGTTGGCGCAGTCGTTGTACGGTCACATGTACCACGATGTATCATTCAGTACATGAGGACCAATGTGCAGTACAGTGTGTGATTTGGAGGTACAACATCAGCGGACAGTTGACACAGGCCGTACCACAGCGTAGGCGCAGTGCTTCGCCATGCGAATGCCAATGAACAACTGCGAAGGGCATTGAGCATGTACGTCCTGCTGCCATCCACATTACAGTGTATCGCTGCAAGGTGTTTAACATGAAGCGATACACTGGGGACCGGGCAGTGCGAGTAGCAAACTATATTGCGGGGGTTGCAGTTAGGCAACACTACACTAATTTAACGCGTCGTATGACAATTACAGAGCAGGTTAAGGCCCAACGTGTGTTGGGTTAAGGCCCAACGTGTGTTGGGTTAAGGCCCAACGTGTGTTGGGTTAAGGCCCAACGTGTGTTGGGTTAAGGCCCAACGTGTGTTGGGTTAAGGCCCAACGTGTGTTGGGTTAAGGCCCAACGTGTGTTGGGTTAAGGCCCAACGTGTGTTGGGTTAAGGCCCAACGTGTGTTGGGTTACAGCACAATATGGGTTACGTTAAGGGGCAATGTGGGTTACGTTAAGGGGCAATGTGGGTTACGTTAAGGCGCAATATAGGTTACGTTAAGGCGCAATATAGGTTACGTTAAGGCGCAATATAGGTTACGTTAAGGCGCAATATAGGTTACGTTAAGGCGCAATATAGGTTACGTTAAGGCGCAATATAGGTTACGTTAAGGCGCAATATAGGTTACGTTAAGGCGCAATATAGGTTACGTTAAGGCGCAATATAGGTTACGTTAAGGCGCAATATAGGTTACGTTAAGGCGCAATATAGGTTACGTTAAGGCGCAATATAGGTTACGTTAAGGCGCAATATAGGTTACGTTAAGGCGCAATATAGGTTACATTAAGGCGCAATATAGGTTACATTAAGGCGCAATATAGGTTACATTAAGGCGCAATATAGGTTACATTAAGGCGCAATATAGGTTAGGTTAAAACACGACATAGGTTAGGTTAAGGCACGACATAGGTTAGGTTAAGGCACGACATAGGTTAGGTTAAGGCACGACATAGGTTAGGTTAAGGCACGACATAGGTTAGGTTAAGGCACGACATAGGTTAGGTTAAGGCACGACATAGGTTAGGTTAAGGCACGACA
>NW_026047341.1:45000-50000 GCF_023864345.2 Schistocerca serialis cubense
AGGTGTTCGGAGGTGGGGCTCCACAGAGACATTGAAGCCCCTCTGCGCGAGTCCACGGGCGACATAACGCACTACAGCGTCATGGCGCTTGACCCGGGACCCGTGCGTCCTAAAGCAAGCCTGAAGTACGTGGTTGGCGGTCTCCACGGCCTGGCACCCCGCGCGGCATCTGGTGTCCGCCTCCCGCCCGCGACTGCGCCGTGCCTTCGTAGGGAAGGCGTTGATGCGGGCGCGGAGGGCGTCGATGTATTCACGCCCAGATAGCAGGCGACTGGTGTCGGCGACCCACTGATGTTGGCCACTGACGGCGGCAGAAGATGACAGTGCCGCACCGTCAATGGCGATGTGTAGGCGCGCCGCCCACATTTCCCCAACCTGCGTTGACGATTTGAGGAGGTGGCCCTCCCACATTAGGTGGCGCTCCAGCACCTCGATCTCACGCTGTACCTCATCCATGCCTACACCGTCGCAGGCTGGCCCTATCTTCTTCAGCGCCAGGAGACGGGACCGACGGAGGGTCGGACCCACCCATCGGCAAGATGGAATGCCGAGGCCCCCCTGGGCAACAGGAGCGTGGAAGTATCCCAGGGGGGTGTCCGCCGGAAGGCGGAACCATCTCCTGACGGCGGCCCGGATGGTAACGTCGGCCGACTTCAATGCACCCACCCGGGTGCGGCTGAGGGCCAGCCCGTGGTACAGGCCAGGGAGAAGTACGTTGGTGAGAGCGTGGAGGCGCTGTTGCGGCTTCAGCGGAGCTCGGGAGATGACGTCAAGCTGCTCCACCAGGTGGCTACGTGGATTGAAGACACAGCGACCCGCCGTGGAAAATTGCAGCCCCAGGTACCGGAAGGTTTCACCCACACGCAGGGCAGGCATGGTGGTATTGCCTGCTGTGAAGGTGACATTGCTGTCCACCTTCACCTTCTTCTCGCGCCCTGACGCGACTAAGGCGAGGGTGAAACACTTCCGGGCGTTGATCTGCAGCCCCAGGTGGGCGAGGGCTGCGGTAGCTGCGTCGATGAGGGACTGCAAGCCCCTCGGGGTCGCTGCAAACAGCAAGACGTCATCTGCAAAGGCCGCAGCGTTGACTCTGCGACCGAGGATCCGAGCTCCGATGTGGGAGGGCAGTTGGCCTAAAACGTAGTCCACCGCAAAGTTGAACAGGAGGGGGGAGAGGGGATCGCCCTGGCGAACGCCCCGTGCTGGCTGCACAGACACGCCCACGCCGGCGCCGTCCGCTATCACTGTCGTGCTGCCCTCGTAGCACCGCTCGACATACTCGACAAAGCAATCCGGCAGGCCATGCGCCTTCAGCACGGGGCGAAGGGCAGCATGATCTACCGAATCGAATGCCTTAGATACGTCGATCGATGCCACAAAGACAGAGCGGCAGGAGCGAACTGCGTCGGTGAGAGCAGTGTCCAAGATGAAGGTATTTTCCAACATCCCATCCCGAGGGATGAATGCCCGCTGACGTTCGTCCACAGCACAAGCGCGCATCAGGCGTGACGCGAGAACCTTGTGAAAGGTCCGCGCCAACACCGAGCAGACCGTAATGGGGCGAAAGTCAGCGGGGGATGTTGGTGCAGCCGTTTTCGGGAGAAGGGACGTCCGCGCGCGAAGCAGGCGTTCCGGAAGGGCGCGGGCCAGAAGGAAGAGATTCATCACTTTCACCAGGACTTCGTGCGGCAGACGCCGCAACTCCGCTGGGGTAAGGCCGTCCGGCCCGGCTGCTGATCCCCTGGGCGGCAACGCGGCGGCGACCTCCTCATGTGTGACCGGCCCCCATATGCACTCGAGAGCGACAGGCTCTGAGTGCGGGAGGAGGCGGTCACGAATGAAGCCCGCGGTGGAGATGGGCTTCTTGGTGAAGAGGTCCGCCCAGAAGTCCAGCAGACCAGGGATGGCAGGTGGCGGCTGGAGCAGGGTGCCATCCAAGAGGCCGCGCACGCAACGCGCACGCGACCGTCGGAAGGCATCCTGCGTTCTCGCGTACTCCCAGCGGCGCCGCTTGCGCTTCTGCGTCGGCGGCGCGGCAGGCGGCCGCTTCGATGGTTGGCACGGCCGCTGTGTCCTGGTGATTGATCTCTCCCCTCTGGACCCGACCGACGCAAGGGCATCCGGGAGCATGCCCAGGATGACATCAGGCGGCGTGCCCCGCCCCAGACCGATGACACGATCCAGGGCAGAGAAACGCTGGGCGGAAGCGGGTAGCCCCGCCAGATGCTCCCAGATGGCGGCGTCAGTCGGCCCCTCCGGCGGCGGCCCGGTGGTGCCGGCCGCGAAGTCCTCGGCTGCGTCGACGGGCGGCGCAGCGGCCTCGCCCGCGTCAGGCAGCGGGCTCGCCGCTCCCCGGCGGGACGCCGGCTCTTCCCCCCGACCGATCTCAAGCGCCTCCATGAATTGGCGGACAAGCTGCTTGTGGGCAGCTTGCCGCCGTCGGCACTTGATTGCCTCAAGCGTTCGGTCGGGGAACATCCTGATGAGCTCTTGATTTACAAAGAAGAACCGGGCGTCCCTCTCGAGGAACAGTTCGGCCTCTGCCTTGGCGAGCGACAGGACTTCTTCCTCCGTCCACCTCGCGCGATGCCTCTCCGTGACGATCTCCGCGTTGGCGGCCGCAAGATGTTGGCGGCGGCGATGGACCCCGAGACCGTTCTTGGTTGTAAAGCTGCGGTGGCACTCACTACAGGTATACATAGCTGCAAAAGTTACAAGATTTTCGGCACGGCCGGTTGGCCGGCTAGGTGCTGGGGGAGTTGGGGTGGCACCTTCAGCGGAAGGGCCACCACTTATTCTCTGCTTACTGCCCCCAACTAAAAAAGGGATAGTGCGAGGGGGGGCTGGTAACCCCCCCAAGCCCCTGGTGCGGTCTTCCACTCTGCGAAATCAGCGGGCCCACGAGAAGGGGAGAAGACCGCAGGAGAGGAGAGGCTAAGAGGGCTAGGCCCATGTATTGCGCATCACTCTCCCTGTAACTATAACCCAAGGAAGGCACCTCGCAGCAGCAGCACGACTACATCAAGACCGCACTTCGAGAAGCCAAGTCCGGATGCAGCCACACCGCTGCCACTTGGCCACCTTAAGAGAGTCATAGTTACTTAAGAGAGTCATAGTTACTCCCGCCGTTTACCCGCGCTTGCTTGAATTTCTTCACGTTGACATTCAGAGCACTGGGCAGAAATCACATTGCGTCAACACCCGCTAGGGCCATCGCAATGCTTTGTTTTAATTAGACAGTCGGATTCCCCCAGTCCGTGCCAGTTCTGAGTTGATCGTTGAATGGCGGCCGAAGAGAATCCGCGCACCCGCGCGCCCCCGGAGGAGCACGCTAAGGCGGACGCGGCCTCGCAGCAAGGAAGATCCGTGGGAGGCCAAGGCACGGGACCGAGCTCGGATCCTGCACGCAGGTTGAAGCACCGGGGCGCGAACGCCGCGCAGGCGCGCGCATCCTGCACCGCCGGCCAGCACGAGGCCAACCAACGGCGAGAGCAGACCACGCCCGCGCTAAACGCCCGCACTTACCGGCACCCCTACGGCACTCACCTCGCCCAGGCCCGGCACGTTAGCGCTGACCCACTTCCCGACCAAGCCCGACACGCCCCGATCCTCAGAGCCAATCCTTATCCCGAAGTTACGGATCCAATTTGCCGACTTCCCTTACCTACATTATTCTATCGACTAGAGGCTCTTCACCTTGGAGACCTGCTGCGGATATGGGTACGAACCGGCGCGACACCTCCACGTGGCCCTCTCCCGGATTTTCAAGGTCCGAGGGGAAGATCGGGACACCGCCGCAACTGCGGTGCTCTTCGCGTTCCAAACCCTATCTCCCTGCTAGAGGATTCCAGGGAACTCGAACGCTCATGCAGAAAAGAAAACTCTTCCCCGATCTCCCGACGGCGTCTCCGGGTCCTTTTGGGTTACCCCGACGAGCATCTCTAAAAGAGGGGCCCGACTTGTATCGGTTCCGCTGCCGGGTTCCGGAATAGGAACCGGATTCCCTTTCGCCCAACGGGGGCCAGCACAAAGTGCATCATGCTATGACGGCCCCCATCAACATCGGATTTCTCCTAGGGCTTAGGATCGACTGACTCGTGTGCAACGGCTGTTCACACGAAACCCTTCTCCGCGTCAGCCCTCCAGGGCCTCGCTGGAGTATTTGCTACTACCACCAAGATCTGCACCGACGGCGGCTCCAGGCAGGCTCACGCCCAGACCCTTCTGCGCCCACCGCCGCGACCCTCCTACTCGTCAGGGCTTCGCGGCCGGCCGCAAGGACCGGCCATGACTGCCAGACTGACGGCCGAGTATAGGCACGACGCTTCAGCGCCATCCATTTTCAGGGCTAGTTGCTTCGGCAGGTGAGTTGTTACACACTCCTTAGCGGATTCCGACTTCCATGGCCACCGTCCTGCTGTCTTAAGCAACCAACGCCTTTCATGGTTTCCCATGAGCGTCGATTCGGGCGCCTTAACTCGGCGTTTGGTTCATCCCACAGCGCCAGTTCTGCTTACCAAAAGTGGCCCACTTGGCACTCCGATCCGAGTCGTTTGCTCGCGGCTTCAGCATATCAAGCAAGCCGGAGATCTCACCCATTTAAAGTTTGAGAATAGGTTGAGGTCGTTTCGGCCCCAAGGCCTCTAATCATTCGCTTTACCGGATGAGACTCGTACGAGCACCAGCTATCCTGAGGGAAACTTCGGAGGGAACCAGCTACTAGATGGTTCGATTAGTCTTTCGCCCCTATACCCAGCTCCGACGATCGATTTGCACGTCAGAATCGCTACGGACCTCCATCAGGGTTTCCCCTGACTTCGTCCTGGCCAGGCATAGTTCACCATCTTTCGGGTCCCAACGTGTACGCTCTAGGTGCGCCTCACCTCGCAATGAGGACGAGACGCCCCGGGAGTGCGGAGGCCGCCGCCCCGTGAAGGGCGGGGAAGCCCCATCCTCCCTCGGCCCGCGCAAGGCGAGACCTTCACTTTCATTACGCCTTT
>NW_026047341.1:55000-56459 GCF_023864345.2 Schistocerca serialis cubense
GTACAGTGTGTGATTTGGAGGTACAACATCAGCGGACAGTTGACACAGGCCGTACCACAGCGTAGGCGCAGTGCTTCGCCATGCGAATGCCAATGAACAACTGCGAAGGGCATTGAGCATGTACGTCCTGCTGCCATCCACATTACAGTGTATCGCTGCAAGGTGTTTAACATGAAGCGATACACTGGGGACCGGGCAGTGCGAGTAGCAAACTATATTGCGGGGGTTGCAGTTAGGCAACACTACACTAATTTAACGCGTCGTATGACAATTACAGAGCAGGTTAAGGCCCAACGTGTGTTGGGTTAAGGCCCAACGTGTGTTGGGTTAAGGCCCAACGTGTGTTGGGTTAAGGCCCAACGTGTGTTGGGTTAAGGCCCAACGTGTGTTGGGTTAAGGCCCAACGTGTGTTGGGTTAAGGCCCAACGTGTGTTGGGTTAAGGCCCAACGTGTGTTGGGTTACAGCACAATATGGGTTACGTTAAGGGGCAATGTGGGTTACGTTAAGGGGCAATGTGGGTTACGTTAAGGCGCAATATAGGTTACGTTAAGGCGCAATATAGGTTACGTTAAGGCGCAATATAGGTTACGTTAAGGCGCAATATAGGTTACGTTAAGGCGCAATATAGGTTACGTTAAGGCGCAATATAGGTTACGTTAAGGCGCAATATAGGTTACGTTAAGGCGCAATATAGGTTACGTTAAGGCGCAATATAGGTTACGTTAAGGCGCAATATAGGTTACGTTAAGGCGCAATATAGGTTACGTTAAGGCGCAATATAGGTTACGTTAAGGCGCAATATAGGTTACGTTAAGGCGCAATATAGGTTACATTAAGGCGCAATATAGGTTACATTAAGGCGCAATATAGGTTACATTAAGGCGCAATATAGGTTACATTAAGGCGCAATATAGGTTAGGTTAAAACACGACATAGGTTAGGTTAAGGCACGACATAGGTTAGGTTAAGGCACGACATAGGTTAGGTTAAGGCACGACATAGGTTAGGTTAAGGCACGACATAGGTTAGGTTAAGGCACGACATAGGTTAGGTTAAGGCACGACATAGGTTAGGTTAAGGCACGACATAGGTTAGGTTAAGGCACGACATAGGTTAGGTTAAGGCACGACATAGGTTAGGTTAAGGCACGACATAGGTTAGGTTAAGGCACGACATAGGTTAGGTTAAGGCACGACATAGGTTAGGTTAAGGCACGACATAGGTTAGGTTAAGGCACGACATAGGTTAGGTTAAGGCACGACATAGGTTAGGTTAAGGCACGACATAGGTTAGGTTAAGGCACGACATAGGTTAGGTTAAGGCACGACATAGGTTAGGTTAAGGCACGACATAGGTTAGGTTAAGGCACGACATAGGTTAGGTTAAGGCACGACATAGGTTAGGTTAAGGCACGACATAGGTTAGGTTAAGGCACGACATAGGTTAGGTTAAGGCACG
>NW_026047342.1:0-2500 GCF_023864345.2 Schistocerca serialis cubense
CCTAACCCATGTTGTGCCTTAAACCTAACCCATGTTGTGCCTTAACCTAACCCATGTTGTGCCTTAACCTAACCCATGTTGTGCCTTAACCTAACCCATGTTGTGCCTTAACCTAACCCATGTTGTGCCTTAACCTAACCCATGTTGTGCCTTAACCTAACCCATGGTGTGCCTTAACCTAACCCATGTTGTGCCTTAACCTAACCCATGTTGTGCCTTAACCTAACCCACGTTGTGCCTTAACCTAACCCACGTTGTGCCTTAACCTAACCCACGTTGTGCCTTAACCTAACCCACGTTGTGCCTTAACCTAACCTACGTTGTGCCTTAACCTAACCCTATGTTGTGCCTTAACCTAACCCATGTTGTGCCTTAACCTAACCCATGTTGTGCCTTAACCTAACCCATGTTGTGCCTTAACCTAACCCATGTTGTGCCTTAACCTAACCCATGGTGTGCCTTAACCTAACCCATGGTGTGCCTTAACCTAACCCATGGTGTGCCTTAACCTAACCCATGTTGTGCCTTAACCTAACCCATGTTGTGCCTTAACCTAACCCATGTTGTGCCTTAACCTAACCCATGTTGTGCCTTAACCTAACCCATGTTGTGCCTTAACCTAACCCATGTTGTGCCTTAACCTAACCCATGTTGTGCCTTAACCTAACCCATGTTGTGCCTTAACCTAACCCATGTTGTGCCTTAACCTAACCCATGTTGTGCCTTAACCTAACCCATGTTGTGCCTTAACCTAACCCATGTTGTGCCTTAACCTAACCCATGTTGTGCCTTAACCTAACCCATGTTGTGCCTTAACCTAACCCATGTTGTGCCTTAACCTAACCCATGTTGTGCCTTAACCTAACCCATGTTGTGCCTTAACCTAACCCATGTTGTGCCTTAACCTAACCCATGTTGTGCCTTAACCTAACCCATGTTGTGCCTTAACCTAACCCATGTTGTGCCTTAACCTAACCCATGTTGTGCCTTAACCTAACCCATGTTGTGCCTTAACCTAACCCATGTTGTGCCTTAACCTAACCCATGTTGTGCCTTAACCTAACCCATGTTGTGCCTTAACCTAACCCATGTTGTGCCTTAACCTAACCCATGTTGTGCCTTAACCTAACCCATGTTGTGCCTTAACCTAACCCATGTTGTGCCTTAACCTAACCCATGTTGTGCCTTAACCTAACCCATGTTGTGCCTTAACCTAACCCATGTTGTGCCTTAACCTAACCCATGTTTGTGCCTTAACCTAACCCATGTTGTGCCTTAACCTAACCCATGTTGTGCCTTAACGTAACCCATGTTGTGCCTTAACGTAACCCATGTTGTGCCTTAACGTAACCCATGTTGTGCCTTAACCTAACCTATAATGTGCCTTAACCTAACCTAAAGTGCGCCGTAACCTAAACTATATTGCGCCTTAACCTGACGCACGTTGTCGCTGAACCTGCTCTGTAATTGTTATGCAACCCGTTAAAGTAGTGTAGTGTTGCCTAACCGCAACCCTCGCAATATAGTTCGCTACTCGCACTGCCCGGTCCCCTGTGTATCGCGTCATGTTAAACACCTTGCAGGTGTTGCTGACTTTCCACATGCTCCTGCTATACACTGTAGTGTGGATAGCAGCAGGACGTACATGCCCCCCCCCCTTCCCCCCTGCCTTCGCAAGCTGGTCGGTGAGAAGTTTGCATGTTCAATGCCCTTCGCATGCCGACGTACTCAGCCTACGTTGTGGTACGGCCTGTCACCTGTCCGCCGATGTACGCAAAACCCACAAACTGTACTGCACATTGCTCCGTATGTACTGAATGATACATCGTGGCCCATGTGACCGTATGACGACAGCGCCTAGCAACGGCGGACCATACAGTCCAAATATTGTGCACGCAGCTACGTGTCGTCTCCCTATAAGAGCTGGATTGCAGTGTGGTACGCCATACAGACGTGTGGGAGGAACGGACGCCCTGGATGGCGATCAGCATGAGCAGTCTGTTGATGTAGTGGAGCGTGTATTCGGACGTAGTCGTCTCTTCTCACACACCGTGATAGCATGTTGCACCGCGTTCCACATCTGCGACATGCTGCAGAGGCGGGCTGACAGTCGTTCGCGCAATGGACACCGCATACGTACGGGGTCTACCTTCCACGTGTTCTCTAGGCGTGCACATGTTGTTGCGTCTATGTGGGCAGACGTAGTGTGTTGTGACACCTGACACAGGCATGCAATACTCGTTGCAAATGGCGATGGACGTGTACGTTTGCTGGTGACGTTACGCAAATGAACAACCGGTAACCCGTTGTGGTGCGGTTGTTCTCGCTAGAGGTGAATCAGTGTTGGCGACGATCGGTCGAGCTATTAACCGGTTGTTTCAGGGATACCCACCATGCCCACGAACGTGAAAGGGGACCCACCATGCCCACGAACGTGAAAGGGGATCTGGGTGTGAGGCGATACGCGGCGGTGGCTGGGTGGGACCGTCCCCGGCCGGTG
>NW_026047342.1:7500-10000 GCF_023864345.2 Schistocerca serialis cubense
TGAAAATGGATGGCGCTGAAGCGTCGTGCCTATACTCGGCCGTCAGTCTGGCAGTCATGGCCGGTCCTTGCGGCCGGCCGCGAAGCCCTGACGAGTAGGAGGGTCGCGGCGGTGGGCGCAGAAGGGTCTGGGCGTGAGCCTGCCTGGAGCCGCCGTCGGTGCAGATCTTGGTGGTAGTAGCAAATACTCCAGCGAGGCCCTGGAGGGCTGACGCGGAGAAGGGTTTCGTGTGAACAGCCGTTGCACACGAGTCAGTCGATCCTAAGCCCTAGGAGAAATCCGATGTTGATGGGGGCCGTCATAGCATGATGCACTTTGTGCTGGCCCCCGTTGGGCGAAAGGGAATCCGGTTCCTATTCCGGAACCCGGCAGCGGAACCGATACAAGTCGGGCCCCTCTTTTAGAGATGCTCGTCGGGGTAACCCAAAAGGACCCGGAGACGCCGTCGGGAGATCGGGGAAGAGTTTTCTTTTCTGCATGAGCGTTCGAGTTCCCTGGAATCCTCTAGCAGGGAGATAGGGTTTGGAACGCGAAGAGCACCGCAGTTGCGGCGGTGTCCCGATCTTCCCCTCGGACCTTGAAAATCCGGGAGAGGGCCACGTGGAGGTGTCGCGCCGGTTCGTACCCATATCCGCAGCAGGTCTCCAAGGTGAAGAGCCTCTAGTCGATAGAATAATGTAGGTAAGGGAAGTCGGCAAATTGGATCCGTAACTTCGGGATAAGGATTGGCTCTGAGGATCGGGGCGTGTCGGGCTTGGTCGGGAAGTGGGTCAGCGCTAACGTGCCGGGCCTGGGCGAGGTGAGTGCCGTAGGGGTGCCGGTAAGTGCGGGCGTTTAGCGCGGGCGTGGTCTGCTCTCGCCGTTGGTCGGCCTCGTGCTGGCCGGCGGTGCAGGATGCGCGCGCCTGCGCGGCGTTCGCGCCCCGGTGCTTCAACCTGCGTGCAGGATCCGAGCTCGGTCCCGTGCCTTGGCCTCCCACGGATCTTCCTTGCTGCGAGGCCGCGTCCGCCTTAGCGTGCTCCTCCGGGGGCGCGCGGGTGCGCGGATTCTCTTCGGCCGCCATTCAACGATCAACTCAGAACTGGCACGGACTGGGGGAATCCGACTGTCTAATTAAAACAAAGCATTGCGATGGCCCTAGCGGGTGTTGACGCAATGTGATTTCTGCCCAGTGCTCTGAATGTCAACGTGAAGAAATTCAAGCAAGCGCGGGTAAACGGCGGGAGTGGCCGCCAAGTGGCGGCGGTGTGGCTGCATCCGGACTTGGCTTTTCGAAGTGCGGTCTTGATGTAGTCGTGCTGCTGCTGCGAGGTGCCTTCCTTGGGTTATGGTTACAGGGAGAGTGATGCGCAATACATGGGCCTAGCCCTCTTAGCCTCTCCTCTCCTGCGGTCTTCTCCCCTTCTCGTGGGCCCGCTGATTTTCGCAGAGTGGAAGACCGCACCAGGGGCTTGGGGGGGTTACCAGCCCCCCCTCGCACTATCCCTTTGTTTAGTTGGGGGCAGTATTCAGAGAAAAAGTGGTGGCCCTTCCGCTGAAGGTGCCACCCCAACTCCCCCAGCACCTAGCCGGCCAACCGGCCGTGCCGAAAATCTTGTAACTTTTGCAGCTGTATACGCCTGTAGTGAGTGCCACCGCAGCTTCACCACCAAGAACGGTCTCGGGGTCCATCGCCGCCGCCAACACCTTGCGGCCGCCAACGCGGAGATCGTCACGGAGAGGCATCGCGCGAGGTGGACGGAGGAAGAAGTCCTGTCGCTCGCCAAGGCGGAGGCCGAACTGTTCCTCGAGAGGGACGCCCGGTTCTTCTTTGTAAATCAAGAGCTCATCAGGATGTTCCCCGACCGAACGCTTGAGGCAATCAAGTGCCGACGGCGGCAAGCTGCCCACAAGCAGCTTGTCCGCCAATTCATGGAGGCGCTTGAGATCGGTCGGGGGGAAGAGCCGGCGTCCCGCCGGGGAGCAGCGAGCCCGCTGCCTGACGCGGGCGAGGCCGCTGCGCCGCCCGTCGACGCAGCCGAGGACTTCGCGGCCGACACCACCGGGCCGCCGCCGGAGGGGCCGACTGACGCCGCCATCTGGGAGCATCTGGCGGGGCTACCCGCTTCCGCCCAGCGTTTCTCTGCCCTGGATCGTGTTATAGGTCTGGGGCGGGGCACGCCGCCCGATGTCATCCTGGGCATGCTCCCGGATGCCCTTGCGTCGGTCGGGTCCAGAGGGGAGAGATCGATCACCAGGACACAGCGGCCGCGCCAACCATCGAAGCGGCCGCCTGCCGCGCCGCCGACGCAGAAGCGCAAGCGGCGCCGCTGGGAGTACGCGAGAACGCAGGATGCCTTCCGACGGTCGCGTGCACGTTGCGTGCGCGGCCTCTTGGATGGCACCCTGCTCCAGCCGCCACCTGCCATCCCTGGTCTGCTGGACTTCTGGGCGGACCTCTTCACCAAGAAGCCCATCTCCACCGCGGGCTTCATTCGTGACCGCCTCCTCCCGCACTCGG
>NW_026047342.1:15000-20000 GCF_023864345.2 Schistocerca serialis cubense
ATTGCTCACTGTACGGATTCTCATGCTGAGCCATCAGCTAGGAAGCGCCCCATCCATGTCGGCACCCGTGGGCGTTGCACTCGCAGTCGCAAAAAACGCTGGGCAAATATATATCTCGGAAGAGTAACGACAGTCCGAGCCTCCTGGCGTTGCACTCGCAGCCGCAAAAAAACGCTGGGCACATATATGTCTCGGAAGAGTAACGACAGTCCGAGTCTCCTGCGTGGGAAGAGTCTTTCTAGGCCCTGACCCACGGGAAGGGTGTAGCTTCCCCCATCCCGGACATTTGACGTCGTCACACTACCGGTATTGACTAATAGACTGATTGCTGATAATCATTAGCCATACACTGGGGGAAACGGCCGACAGGGGCGGCAACATAGTGGAGCCGCAGTGTCACTAATGTACAGAGATAGAACAGTTTCGACTGGAACTAGAGTAACCGTATACACGGCACTGATTAGTAATAGATGCAGAGCCATCAGAATACAGATAATATATACAACCGTCCCTATACATGCTGAAAGACTCTGCACACAATGAGAACCACACGTCAGCCAGACACTCTTATCACACACTACTCTCTTATCACACACAATATCTAACCACCAGCATGGAAGAACATCCAGTGCATCCTCTCCGCCACATGACACAATCCACACTATCATTACCAGACCGGGAGGTCCACCCAGAAAACACAATATCCCACCCTTCCGACATCCGCACATTGCTCAGCTAAGCCACGAACACCCACACATGTCCTACACAGTGGTGCACCCAACATCACAATACTGCCTCCTGTCACAGCACACAAACAATGGCAGGAATGAAAGACACAGATCTGCCACAACCATGGAATCGGAGCGCCGCCTGTCATGAGCCAAAAGTGCATCCTGACGTGACAAATCGGATAATACCGCAGGCATCCAATTACGATAATCACTATCAACGAACCTGCCGCCCCCCCCCCCCAATACACCTTTCCCTACAACAATGTGTATCTGAACCTACGCTATATCGTACCTTAACCTAACCTATATCGTACCTTAACCTAACCTATATCGTACCTTAACCTAACCTATATCGTACCTTAACCTAACCTATATCGTACCTTAACCTAACCTATATCGTACCTTAACCTAACCTATATCGTACCTTAACCTAACCTATATCGTACCTTAACCTAACCTATATCGTACCTTAACCTAACCTATATCGTACCTTAACCTAACCTATATCGTGCCTTAACCTAACCTATATCGTGCCTTAACCTAACCTATATCGTGCCTTAACCTAACCTATATCGTGCCTTAACCTAACCTATATCGTGCCTTAACCTAACCTATATCGTGCCTTAACCTAACCTATATCGTGCCTTAACCTAACCTATATCGTGCCTTAACCTAACCTAATTTGTGCCTTAACCTAACCTAATTTGTGCCTTAACCTAACCTAATTTGTGCCTTAACCTAACCTAATTTGTGCCTTAACCTAACCTAATTTGTGCCTTAACCTAACCTAATTTGTGCCTTAACCTAACCTAATTTGTGCCTTAACCTAACCTAATTTGTGCCGTAACCTAACCTAATTTGTGCCGTAACGTAACCCATGTTGTGCCGTAACGTAACCCATGTTGTGCCGTAACGTAACCCATGTTGTGCCGTAACGTAACCCATGTTGTGCCGTAACGTAACCCATGTTGTGCCGTAACGTAACCCATGTTGTGCCGTAACGTAACCCATGTTGTGCCGTAACGTAACCCATGTTGTGCCGTAACGTAACCCATGTTGTGCCGTAACGTAACCCATGTTGTGCCTTAACCTAACCCATGTTGTGCCTTAACCTAACCCATGTTGTGCCTTAACCTAACCCATGTTGTGCCTTAACCTAACCCATGTTGTGCCTTAACCTAACCCATGTTGTGCCTTAACCTAACCCACGTTGTGCCTTAACCTAACCTACGTTGTGCCTTAACCTAACCCATGTTGTGCCTTAACCTAACCCATGTTGTGCCTTAACCTAACCCATGTTGTGCCTTAACCTAACCCATGTTGTGCCTTAACCTAACCCATGTTGTGCCTTAACCTAACCCATGTTGTGCCTTAACCTAACCCATGTTGTGCCTTAACCTAACCCATGGTGTGCCTTAACCTAACCCATGTTGTGCCTTAACCTAACCCATGTTGTGCCTTAACCTAACCCACGTTGTGCCTTAACCTAACCCACGTTGTGCCTTAACCTAACCCACGTTGTGCCTTAACCTAACCCACGTTGTGCCTTAACCTAACCTACGTTGTGCCTTAACCTAACCTACGTTGTGCCTTAACCTAACCCATGTTGTGCCTTAACCTAACCCATGTTGTGCCTTAACCTAACCCATGTTGTGCCTTAACCTAACCCATGTTGTGCCTTAACCTAACCCATGGTGTGCCTTAACCTAACCCATGGTGTGCCTTAACCTAACCCATGGTGTGCCTTAACCTAACCCATGTTGTGCCTTAACCTAACCCATGTTGTGCCTTAACCTAACCCATGTTGTGCCTTAACCTAACCCATGTTGTGCCTTAACCTAACCCATGTTGTGCCTTAACCTAACCCATGTTGTGCCTTAACCTAACCCATGTTGTGCCTTAACCTAACCCATGTTGTGCCTTAACCTAACCCATGTTGTGCCTTAACCTAACCCATGTTGTGCCTTAACCTAACCCATGTTGTGCCTTAACCTAACCCATGTTGTGCCTTAACCTAACCCATGTTGTGCCTTAACCTAACCCATGTTGTGCCTTAACCCTAACCCATGTTGTGCCTTAACCTAACCCATGTTGTGCCTTAACCTAACCCATGTTGTGCCTTAACCTAACCCATGTTGTGCCTTAACCTAACCCATGTTGTGCCTTAACCTAACCCATGTTGTGCCTTAACCTAACCCATGTTGTGCCTTAACCTAACCCATGTTGTGCCTTAACCTAACCCATGTTGTGCCTTAACCTAACCCATGTTGTGCCTTAACCTAACCCATGTTGTGCCTTAACCTAACCCATGTTGTGCCTTAACCTAACCCATGTTGTGCCTTAACCTAACCCATGTTGTGCCTTAACGTAACCCATGTTGTGCCTTAACGTAACCCATGTTGTGCCTTAACGTAACCCATGTTGTGCCTTAACCTAACCTATAATGTGCCTTAACCTAACCTAAAGTGCGCCGTAACCTAAACTATATTGCGCCTTAACCTGACGCACGTTGTCGCTGAACCTGCTCTGTAATTGTTATGCAACCCGTTAAAGTAGTGTAGTGTTGCCTAACCGCAACCCTCGCAATATAGTTCGCTACTCGCACTGCCCGGTCCCCTGTGTATCGCGTCATGTTAAACACCTTGCAGGTGTTGCTGACTTTCCACATGCTCCTGCTATACACTGTAGTGTGGATAGCAGCAGGACGTACATGCCCCCCCCCCTTCCCCCCTGCCTTCGCAAGCTGGTCGGTGAGAAGTTTGCATGTTCAATGCCCTTCGCATGCCGACGTACTCAGCCTACGTTGTGGTACGGCCTGTCACCTGTCCGCCGATGTACGCAAAACCCACAAACTGTACTGCACATTGCTCCGTATGTACTGAATGATACATCGTGGCCCATGTGACCGTATGACGACAGCGCCTAGCAACGGCGGACCATACAGTCCAAATATTGTGCACGCAGCTACGTGTCGTCTCCCTATAAGAGCTGGATTGCAGTGTGGTACGCCATACAGACGTGTGGGAGGAACGGACGCCCTGGATGGCGATCAGCATGAGCAGTCTGTTGATGTAGTGGAGCGTGTATTCGGACGTAGTCGTCTCTTCTCACACACCGTGATAGCATGTTGCACCGCGTTCCACATCTGCGACATGCTGCAGAGGCGGGCTGACAGTCGTTCGCGCAATGGACACCGCATACGTACGGGGTCTACCTTCCACGTGTTCTCTAGGCGTGCACATGTTGTTGCGTCTATGTGGGCAGACGTAGTGTGTTGTGACACCTGACACAGGCATGCAATACTCGTTGCAAATGGCGATGGACGTGTACGTTTGCTGGTGACGTTACGCAAATGAACAACCGGTAACCCGTTGTGGTGCGGTTGTTCTCGCTAGAGGTGAATCAGTGTTGGCGACGATCGGTCGAGCTATTAACCGGTTGTTTCAGGGATACCCACCATGCCCACGAACGTGAAAGGGGACCCACCATGCCCACGAACGTGAAAGGGGATCTGGGTGTGAGGCGATACGCGGCGGTGGCTGGGTGGGACCGTCCCCGGCCGGTGAGGGGGGGCCGCCCGGCGTGCTGGCAGCGCGGTGCGTGGGCGCACGCGCTACAGCCGGCTGGTGGGGGCGGCCGGTGGCAGGCGCGCCGGCCGACGGACGCGGCAGGCGGCGCAGCTGCGCGCCGGCGCCCCCTGCTCGCGGCGCCTTGCGGCCAAAGTAGGTCCTCGCGGGCCCGGTGCGAAGCGCGGTGGCCATCTGCAGTGTGCTGGTCCGATTAAGGACTTTGTGCGCTGAGGATGCGCCGCCGCCCGGCGCTCGGCGCCGCGACGCCGTCTGCTGCTCGGTCGCCCCAGCGGTTCTCGCAGGTGGTTTGTATCGCAGCTGTGCGGACGTGTTGGCGCGTGCGCTGTGCTGGGAGAGTTCGCTTCGGCACCCAAGTAGGGCTTTTGTCCTTCTGTGGCGCTGGCGTTGGAGCTGCCGGTCACCGTAGGTGGCGCGTGTTGTCTCCCGCCGGCAATGCCACGACAGCACGCTCCCGGGCCTCTGTCGGCAGCGGCAAGCTCAGTTGGGAGCACGGGTGGTCGCACCTAAAGCGTCTACTCGCCTAACTCCGGGCGATTGCGCCTCTCTCGAACCCGACCAAGTACTTAGGACGGCGCTGCGCGCCGCCGGGACCTGAGAGGGTTTCGAGGTGTGTTGTGCAGGGGAGCTCAGCCTCCTCCTGTTTGCAGAATAATTGAGCGGACGCTTGCGTGTTCGCGCG
>NW_026047342.1:27500-30000 GCF_023864345.2 Schistocerca serialis cubense
ATTGGCAAATGGAAGTGTGCTAAATAGGATACAGGCCTGGGAGGTACTGAACAGAGTGACTACAAGTGATCATAATATGATTACCTTTAGCCTTGTAAGTGTTAACAATGTAAACGGGGAGGAGAATTATATAGGAACCTACTTCGATTACAAAAGAGCAGAATGGGAGCGCATGAGGGAGGAGTTTCAACTGCAGGTGCCGGAGGGGAATGGCTTTGACATTGATTCGACAGCAGAAGCAATACAGGTGCATATACAAAACCTTATGAATACCTTCATACCTAAGCGTCCATTCTTTCGCGGCTCGAAAGTGCCATGGAGTTCCACACTAACAGAATTAAAGAGAAATGTTCGTAGGGCACGGCGCGCATATCAGAGGTCTCTCGGTGACAGAGAGAAGCAGAGAAGGTTGCTAATTTATCGGGAAATCAAAGCAGTTTATAAGGAAGAATTAATCAATACGAGAATAAAGCACTGGGAAACGTTCGTTAAAAAGGAATTTCGAACTAATGTGTGGGGCTTACCATATAAAATCGTGAGTGAGAAGCTTAAGACACCTCTCATTTTGTCGACGCTTCAGAAGGCAGATGGTTCTACTACATCAGGGTGGCGAGATTCGGCGGAATATTTAATGGAAAGTTTACTCCCAAGTGATGATCCGGCTTCAGATAATGAACACCAGGCACTCTTGAGACAGAAGATGCAAGAAGAGTATCCAGATGAAGGAGTGGTTGTACCATTTGCTCAGGAGGAAGTGAGTCGTGCTATTGACACCATGAAGAAAAATAAATCCCCCGGAATAGACAAGATCACAGCAGAAACGTTACAACAACTAAAAAGTAAAATCGTGCCATATCTAACAGCTCTTTTTAATGAGTGCCTCTTGCAGGGAAGAGTACCAAAGGTATGGAAGATCGCTGAGGCAACCATTATCAAAAAAGGGGAAGATAGAGATCCGAAATTCGTGAAGAGTTACCGTCCGATTTGCCTGCTGAACACTATGGGGAAGGTCCAAGAACGGTTGTTGTGCGGACGGCTGAGCGATCATAGGGAGCTCTACGGGCTCAACCAATGTCAGTACGGTTTTCGGGCTGGACGGTCGATAGATGATGCAGTTAATCAAGCATTACACATAACTTCAACTTCGCGGGCGAAGTATGTTGTCGGTGTGACGATTGATATACAGGGTGCTTTCGATAATCTGTTCTGGCCTTCGCTGTTCGCAAGACTGCGAGAGCTGAGAACTCCAAAGTGCTTATACATGTCGATGCTTGATTACTGCAAGGATAGAAGGGTAATATGGAGATCACCAGAACACACAATAATAAGGCACATTAGTAAGGGATGCCCCCAGGGCTCCATTTGTGGCCCTATATTCTGGGATGTTTTGACAGAACCACTCTTGGAAATATTGGAAAATAACGAAAACGTAGCTGGTATAATAGCATATGCAGACGACCTGCTCGTAATCATAACTGGCGATTCTAGAAATTTAATTGAAAATCGAGCAACTACAGTCTTAAAAACTGTAAGTGAGTGGTGTACATACAGTAAACTTCAAATAGCGGTTAGTAAAACTAAATACATATTGTTAAAAGGTAAACTATCCGCAGGTAGGGGTCCATCCATAAAACTGCAAGGCACTCCAATTAGTAGGGAGATAGTTTGTAGATATCTTGGGCTGCACCTTGATGAGGGGCTGAACTTTAGTGCACACATTAAATTGGTGTGCGAGAAGGCATTGAACCTTATGAACAAGATCTGTACGATTGCTACCTCCAATTACAAACTACCCATTAATGTTGTTAGAATTTATCATGAGGCTATCCTAATGTCGATTGTGTCATTTGGGGCAAGTGCCTGGGCACATAAGCTGCGACAGGTGCAACCAGTTAGGCATCTGAGAAGAATGCAACGCAGTGTTCTCATTAGAATGACAGGAGCCTTCAAAACCACGCCAGTGGAGGCACTGTTGGTGATCCTAGATCTATACCCTGTGGACTTACAAATCAGGCGTCGAGGAGCCCTTTACTGGCTGCGGAGGGGCAAAGCTGACAAAGTAGAGGCAATTACAGGTGCGAGAATTGAAAACAAGTTAGAGCTCAAACACTGGATGGACAGAGAGTGGCAACAAATCTGGGATAACATCGACACGGGTAGACGAGTGTATGAAATTTTCCCGGATATCAGGGAACGACACCGGATGCGACATATAAATGTGAGTAGGGGTATGGTCCATTTTCTTACTGGACATGGTCCATATCCCACTTACTTATATAAAATCAGTAGTTCAGGTAATAATAGCTGTATGTGTGGTGCTGTGGGAGATCCGGAACACATGGTATATATGTGTCAACGAAATAATGCAGCAACGGAATTACTTCACATTTTACGTAGTAAGAATGTGTCTGAAATCGTGCGAGACGTAGACGCGTGTGAAGTACTGCGTGTGCTGTCAGATGAGTTTTCTGCTAAGCAGATGCGTGTGTATGTGATGGCA
>NW_026047342.1:35000-37500 GCF_023864345.2 Schistocerca serialis cubense
CTAACCTATATCGTGCCTTAACCTAACCTATATCGTGCCTTAACCTAACCTAATTTGTGCCTTAACCTAACCTAATTTGTGCCTTAACCTAACCTAATTTGTGCCTTAACCTAACCTAATTTGTGCCTTAACCTAACCTAATTTGTGCCTTAACCTAACCTAATTTGTGCCTTAACCTAACCTAATTTGTGCCTTAACCTAACCTAATTTGTGCCGTAACCTAACCTAATTTGTGCCGTAACGTAACCCATGTTGTGCCGTAACGTAACCCATGTTGTGCCGTAACGTAACCCATGTTGTGCCGTAACGTAACCCATGTTGTGCCGTAACGTAACCCATGTTGTGCCGTAACGTAACCCATGTTGTGCCGTAACGTAACCCATGTTGTGCCGTAACCTAACCCATGTTGTGCCTTAACCTAACCCATGTTGTGCCTTAACCTAACCCATGTTGTGCCTTAACCTAACCCATGTTGTGCCTTAACCTAACCCATGTTGTGCCTTAACCTAACCCATGTTGTGCCTTAACCTAACCCACGTTGTGCCTTAACCTAACCTACGTTGTGCCTTAACCTAACCCATGTTGTGCCTTAACCTAACCCATGTTGTGCCTTAACCTAACCCATGTTGTGCCTTAACCTAACCCATGTTGTGCCTTAACCTAACCCATGTTGTGCCTTAACCTAACCCATGTTGTGCCTTAACCTAACCCATGTTGTGCCTTAACCTAACCCATGGTGTGCCTTAACCTAACCCATGTTGTGCCTTAACCTAACCCACGTTGTGCCTTAACCTAACCCACGTTGTGCCTTAACCTAACCCACGTTGTGCCTTAACCTAACCCACGTTGTGCCTTAACCTAACCTACGTTGTGCCTTAACCTAACCCATGTTGTGCCTTAACCTAACCCATGTTGTGCCTTAACCTAACCCATGTTGTGCCTTAACCTAACCCATGTTGTGCCTTAACCTAACCCATGTTGTGCCTTAACCTAACCCATGGTGTGCCTTAACCTAACCCATGGTGTGCCTTAACCTAACCCATGGTGTGCCTTAACCTAACCCATGTTGTGCCTTAACCTAACCCATGTTGTGCCTTAACCTAACCCATGTTGTGCCTTAACCTAACCCATGTTGTGCCTTAACCTAACCCATGTTGTGCCTTAACCTAACCCATGTTGTGCCTTAACCTAACCCATGTTGTGCCTTAACCTAACCCATGTTGTGCCTTAACGTAACCCATGTTGTGCCTTAACGTAACCCATGTTGTGCCTTAACCTAACCTATAATGTGCCTTAACCTAACCTAAAGTGCGCCGTAACCTAAACTATATTGCGCCTTAACCTGACGCACGTTGTCGCTGAACCTGCTCTGTAATTGTTATGCAACCCGTTAAAGTAGTGTAGTGTTGCCTAACCGCAACCCTCGCAATATAGTTCGCTACTCGCACTGCCCGGTCCCCTGTGTATCGCGTCATGTTAAACACCTTGCAGGTGTTGCTGACTTTCCACATGCTCCTGCTATACACTGTAGTGTGGATAGCAGCAGGACGTACATGCCCCCCCCCCCTTCCCCCCTGCCTTCGCAAGCTGGTCGGTGAGAAGTTTGCATGTTCAATGCCCTTCGCATGCCGACGTACTCAGCCTACGTTGTGGTACGGCCTGTCACCTGTCCGCCGATGTACGCAAAACCCACAAACTGTACTGCACATTGCTCCGTATGTACTGAATGATACATCGTGGCCCATGTGACCGTATGACGACAGCGCCTAGCAACGGCGGACCATACAGTCCAAATATTGTGCACGCAGCTACGTGTCGTCTCCCTATAAGAGCTGGATTGCAGTGTGGTACGCCATACAGACGTGTGGGAGGAACGGACGCCCTGGATGGCGATCAGCATGAGCAGTCTGTTGATGTAGTGGAGCGTGTATTCGGACGTAGTCGTCTCTTCTCACACACCGTGATAGCATGTTGCACCGCGTTCCACATCTGCGACATGCTGCAGAGGCGGGCTGACAGTCGTTCGCGCAATGGACACCGCATACGTACGGGGTCTACCTTCCACGTGTTCTCTAGGCGTGCACATGTTGTTGCGTCTATGTGGGCAGACGTAGTGTGTTGTGACACCTGACACAGGCATGCAATACTCGTTGCAAATGGCGATGGACGTGTACGTTTGCTGGTGACGTTACGCAAATGAACAACCGGTAACCCGTTGTGGTGCGGTTGTTCTCGCTAGAGGTGAATCAGTGTTGGCGACGATCGGTCGAGCTATTAACCGGTTGTTTCAGGGATACCCACCATGCCCACGAACGTGAAAGGGGACCCACCATGCCCACGAACGTGAAAGGGGATCTGGGTGTGAGGCGATACGCGGCGGTGGCTGGGTGGGACCGTCCCCGGCCGGTGAGGGGGGGCCGCCCGGCGTGCTGGCAGCGCGGTGCGTGGGCGCACGCGCTACAGCCGGCTGGTGGGGGCGGCCGGTGGCAGGCGCGCCGGC
>NW_026047342.1:42500-45000 GCF_023864345.2 Schistocerca serialis cubense
GAGTAGGAGGGTCGCGGCGGTGGGCGCAGAAGGGTCTGGGCGTGAGCCTGCCTGGAGCCGCCGTCGGTGCAGATCTTGGTGGTAGTAGCAAATACTCCAGCGAGGCCCTGGAGGGCTGACGCGGAGAAGGGTTTCGTGTGAACAGCCGTTGCACACGAGTCAGTCGATCCCAAGCCCTAGGAGAAATCCGATGTTGATGGGGGCCGTCATAGCATGATGCACTTTGTGCTGGCCCCCGTTGGGCGAAAGGGAATCCGGTTCCTATTCCGGAACCCGGCAGCGGAACCGATACAAGTCGGGCCCCTCTTTTAGAGATGCTCGTCGGGGTAACCCAAAAGGACCCGGAGACGCCGTCGGGAGATCGGGGAAGAGTTTTCTTTTCTGCATGAGCGTTCGAGTTCCCTGGAATCCTCTAGCAGGGAGATAGGGTTTGGAACGCGAAGAGCACCGCAGTTGCGGCGGTGTCCCGATCTTCCCCTCGGACCTTGAAAATCCGGGAGAGGGCCACGTGGAGGTGTCGCGCCGGTTCGTACCCATATCCGCAGCAGGTCTCCAAGGTGAAGAGCCTCTAGTCGATAGAATAATGTAGGTAAGGGAAGTCGGCAAATTGGATCCGTAACTTCGGGATAAGGATTGGCTCTGAGGATCGGGGCGTGTCGGGCTTGGTCGGGAAGTGGGTCAGCGCTAACGTGCCGGGCCTGGGCGAGGTGAGTGCCGTAGGGGTGCCGGTAAGTGCGGGCGTTTAGCGCGGGCGTGGTCTGCTCTCGCCGTTGGTCGGCCTCGTGCTGGCCGGCGGTGCAGGATGCGCGCGCCTGCGCGGCGTTCGCGCCCCGGTGCTTCAACCTGCGTGCAGGATCCGAGCTCGGTCCCGTGCCTTGGCCTCCCACGGATCTTCCTTGCTGCGAGGCCGCGTCCGCCTTAGCGTGCTCCTCCGGGGGCGCGCGGGTGCGCGGATTCTCTTCGGCCGCCATTCAACGATCAACTCAGAACTGGCACGGACTGGGGGAATCCGACTGTCTAATTAAAACAAAGCATTGCGATGGCCCTAGCGGGTGTTGACGCAATGTGATTTCTGCCCAGTGCTCTGAATGTCAACGTGAAGAAATTCAAGCAAGCGCGGGTAAACGGCGGGAGTAACTATGACTCTCTTAAGGTGGCCAAGTGGCGGCGGTGTGGCTGCATCCGGACTTGGCTTTTCGAAGTGCGGTTTTGATGTAGTCATGCTGCTGCTGCGAGGTACCTTCCTTGGGTTATAGTTACAGGGAGAGTGATGCGCAATACATGGGCCTAGCCCTCTTAGCCTCTCCTCTCCTGCGGTCTTCTCCCCTTCTCGTGGGCCCGCTGATTTTCGCAGAGTGGAAGACCGCACCAGGGGCTTGGGGGGGTTACCAGCCCCCCCTCGCACTATCCCTTTGTTAGTTGGGGGCAGTAATCAAAGAATAAGTGGTGGCCCTTCCGCTGAAGGTGCCACCCCAACTCCCCCAGCACCTAGCCGGCCAACCGGCCGTGCCGAAAATCTTGTACCTTTTGCAGCTGTATACGCCTGTAGTGAGTGCCACCGCAGCTTCACCACCAAGAATGGTCTCGGGGTCCATCGCCGCCGCCAACATCTTGCGGCCGCCAACGCGGAGATCGTGACGGAGAGGCATCGCGCGAGGTGGACGGAGGAAGAAGTCCTGTCGCTCGCCAAGGCGGAGGCCGAATTGTTCCTTGAGAGGGACGCCCGGTTCTTCTTTGTTAATCAAGAGCTCATCAGGATGTTCCCCGACCGAACGCTTGAGGCAATCAAGTGCCGACGGCGGCAAGCTGCCCACAAGCAGCTTGTCCGCCAGTTCATGGAGGCGCTTGAGATCGGTCGGGGGGAAGAGCCGGCGTCCCGCCGGGGAGCAGCGAGCCCGCCGCCTGACGCGGGCGAGGCCGCTGCGCCGCCCGTCGACGCAGCCGAGGACTTCGCGGCCGACACCACCGGGCCGCCGCCGGAGGGGCCGACTGACGCCGCCATCTGGGAGCATCTGGCGGGGCTACCTGCTTCCGCCCAGCGTTTCTCTGCCCTGGATCGAGTCATAGGTCTGGGGCGGGGCACGCCGCCCGATGTCATCCTGGGCATGCTCCCGGATGCCCTTGCGTCGGTCGGGTCCAGAGGGGAGAGATCGATCACCAGGACACAGCGGCCGCGCCAACCATCGAAGCGGCCGCCTGCCGCGCCGCCGACGCAGAAGCGCAAGCGGCGCCGCTGGGAATACGCAAGAACGCAGGATGCCTTCCGACGGTCGCGTGCACGTTGCGTGCGCGGCCTCTTGGATGGCACCCTGCTCCAGCCGCCACCTGCCATCCCTGGTCTGCTGGACTTCTGGGCGGACCTCTTCACTAAGAAGCCCGTCTCCACTGCGGGCTTCATCCGTGACCGCCTCCTCCCGCACTCGGAGCCTGTCGCTCTTGAGTGCCTATGGGGGCCGGTCACACATGAGGAGGTCGCCGCCGCGTTGCCGCCCAGGGGATC
>NW_026047343.1:0-2500 GCF_023864345.2 Schistocerca serialis cubense
TAACCCATGTTGTGCCTTAACCTAACCATGTTGTGCCTTAACCTAACCCATGTTGTGCCTTAACCTAACCCATGTTGTGCCTTAACCTAACCCATGTTGTGCCTTAACCTAACCCATGTTGTGCCTTAACCTAACCCATGTTGTGCCTTAACCTAACCCATATTGTACCTTAACCTAACCCATATTGTACCTTAACCTAACCCATATTGTACCTTAACCTAACCCATATTGTACCTTAACCTAACCCATATTGTACCTTAACCTAACCCATATTGTACCTTAACCTAACCCATATTGTACCTTAACCTAACCCATATTGTACCTTAACCTAACCCATATTGTACCTTAACCTAACCCATATTGTACCTTAACCTAACCCATATTGTACCTTAACCTAACCCATGTTGTGCCTTAACCTAACCCATGTTGTGCCTTAACCTAACCCATATTGTGCCTTAACCTAACCCATGTTGTGCCTTAACCTAACCCATATTGTGCCTTAACCTAACCCATATTGTGCCTTAACCTAACCCATGTTGTGCCTTAACCTAACCCATGTTGTGCCTTAACCTAACCCATGTTGTGCCTTAACCTAACCCATGTTGTGCCTTAACCTAACCCATGTTGTGCCTTAACCTAACCCATATTGTGCCTTAACCTAACCTCCCATATTGTACCTTAACCTAACCCATATTGTACCTTAACCTAACCCATATTGTACCTTAACCTAACCCATATTGTACCTTAACCTAACCCCATATTGTACCTTAACCTAACCCATATTGTGCCTTAACCTAACCCATATTGTGCCTTAACCTAACCCATATTGTGCCTCAACCTAACCCAATTTGTGCCTCAACCTAACCCATATTGTGCCTCAACCTAACCCATATTGTGCCTCAACCTAACCCATATTGTGCCTTCAACCTAACCCATATTGTGCCTCAACCTAACCCATATTGTGCCTCAACGTAACCTAATTTGTGCCTCAACGTAACCTAATTTGTGCCTCAACGTAACCTAATTTGTGCCTCAACGTAACCTAATTTGTGCCTCAACGTAACCTAATTTGTGCTTCAACGTAACCTAAATTGTGCTTCAACGTAACCTAAATTGTGCTTCAACGTAACCTAAATTGTGCTTCAACGTAACCTAAATTGTGCTTCAACGTAACCTAAATTGTGCTTCAACGTAACCTAAATTGTGCTTTAACGTAACCTAAATTGTGCTTTAACGTAACCCATGTTGTGCTTTAACGTAACCCATGTTGTGCTTTAACGTAACCCATGTTGTGCTTTAACGTAACCCATGTTGTGCCTTAACCTAACCTATATTGCGCCTTAACCTGCTCTGTAATTGTTATGCAACTCGTTAAATTAGTGTAGTGTTGCCTAACCGCAACCCTCGCAATATAGTTCGCTATTCGCACTGCCGGTCCCCTGTGTATCGCGTCATGTTAAACACCTTGCAGGTGTTGCTGACTTTCCACATGCTCCTGCTATACACTGTAATGTGGATAGCAGCAGGACGTACATGCCCCCCCCCCCCCCCTTCCCCCCTGCCTTCGCAAGCTGGTCGTTGAGAAGTTTGCATGTTCAATGCCCTTCGCATGCCGACGTACTCAGCCTACGTTGTGGTACGGCCTGTCACCTGTCCGCCGATGTACGCAAAACCCACAAACTGTACTGCACATTGGTCCGTATGTACTGAATGATACATCGTGGCACATGTGTGACCGTACGACGACTGCGCCTAGCAACGGCAGACCATACAGTCCAAATATTGTGCACGCAGCTACGTGTCGTCTCCCTATAAGAGCTGGATTGCAGTGTGGTACGCCATTCAGACGTGTGGGAGGAACGGACGCCCTCGATGGCGATCAGCATGAGCAGTCTGTTGATGTAGTGGAGCGTGTATTCGGACGTAGTCGTCTCTTCTCACACACCGTGATAGCATGTTGCACCGCGTTCCACATCTGCGACATCCTGCAGAGGCCGGCTGACAGTCGTTCGCGCAATGGACACCGCATACGTACGGGGGCTACCTTCCACGTGTTCTCGAGGCGTGCACATGTTGTTGCGTCTATGTGGGCAGACGTAGTGTGTTGTGACACCTGACACAGGCATGCAATACTCGTTGCAAATGGCGATGGACGTCTACGTTTGCTGGTGACGTTACGCAAATGAACAACAGGTAACCCGTTGTGGTGCGGTTGTTCTCGCTAGAGGTGAATCAGTGTTGGCGACGATCGGTCGAGCTATTAACTGGTTGTTTCAGGGATACCCACCATGCCCACGAACGTGAAAGGGGATCTGGGTGTGAGGCGATACGCGGCGGTGGCTGGGTGAGACTGTCCCCGGCCGGTGAGGGGGGGCCGCCCGGCGTGCTGGCAGCGCGGTGCGTGGGCGCACGCGCTACAGCCGGCTGGTGGGGGCGGCCAGTGGCAGGCGCGCCGGCCGACGGACGCGGCAGGCGGCGCAGCTGCGCGCCGGGGCCCCCT
>NW_026047343.1:12500-15000 GCF_023864345.2 Schistocerca serialis cubense
AACCCATGTTGTGCCTTAACCTAACCCATGTTGTGCCTTAACCTAACCCATGTTGTGCCTTAACCTAACCCATATTGTACCTTAACCTAACCCATGTTGTGCCTTAACCTAACCCATGTTGTGCCTTAACCTAACCCATGTTGTGCCTTAACCTAACCCATGTTGTGCCTTAACCTAACCCATGTTGTGCCTTAACCTAACCCATGTTGTGCCTTAACCTAACCCATGTTGTGCCTTAACCTAACCCATGTTGTGCCTTAACCTAACCCATGTTGTGCCTTAACCTAACCCATGTTGTGCCTTAACCTAACCCATATTGTACCTTAACCTAACCCATATTGTACCTTAACCTAACCCATATTGTACCTTAACCTAACCCATATTGTACCTTAACCTAACCCATATTGTACCTTAACCTAACCCATATTGTACCTTAACCTAACCCATATTGTACCTTAACCTAACCCATATTGTACCTTAACCTAACCCATATTGTACCTTAACCTAACCCATATTGTACCTTAACCTAACCCATATTGTACCTTAACCTAACCCATGTTGTGCCTTAACCTAACCCATGTTGTGCCTTAACCTAACCCATATTGTGCCTTAACCTAACCCATGTTGTGCCTTAACCTAACCCATATTGTGCCTTAACCTAACCCATATTGTGCCTTAACCTAACCCATGTTGTGCCTTAACCTAACCCATGTTGTGCCTTAACCTAACCCATGTTGTGCCTTAACCTAACCCATGTTGTGCCTTAACCTAACCCATGTTGTGCCTTAACCTAACCCATATTGTGCCTTAACCTAACCCATATTGTACCTTAACCTAACCCATATTGTACCTTAACCTAACCCATATTGTACCTTAACCTAACCCATATTGTACCTTAACCTAACCCATATTGTACCTTAACCTAACCCATATTGTGCCTTAACCTAACCCATATTGTGCCTTAACCTAACCCATATTGTGCCTCAACCTAACCCAATTTGTGCCTCAACCTAACCCATATTGTGCCTCAACCTAACCCATATTGTGCCTCAACCTAACCCATATTGTGCCTCAACCTAACCCATATTGTGCCTCAACCTAACCCATATTGTGCCTCAACGTTACCTAATTTGTGCCTCAACGTAACCTAATTTGTGCCTCAACGTAACCTAATTTGTGCCTCAACGTAACCTAATTTGTGCCTCAACGTAACCTAATTTGTGCTTCAACGTAACCTAAATTGTGCTTCAACGTAACCTAAATTGTGCTTCAACGTAACCTAAATTGTGCTTCAACGTAACCTAAATTGTGCTTCAACGTAACCTAAATTGTGCTTTAACGTAACCTAAATTGTGCTTTAACGTAACCCATGTTGTGCTTTAACGTAACCCATGTTGTGCTTTAACGTAACCCATGTTGTGCTTTAACGTAACCCATGTTGTGCCTTAACCTAACCTATATTGCGCCTTAACCTGCTCTGTAATTGTTATGCAACTCGTTAAATTAGTGTAGTGTTGCCTAACCGCAACCCTCGCAATATAGTTCGCTATTCGCACTGCCCGGTCCCCTGTGTATCGCGTCATGTTAAACACCTTGCAGGTGTTGCTGACTTTCCACATGCTCCTGCTATACACTGTAATGTGGATAGCAGCAGGACGTACATGCCCCCCCCCCCCCTTCCCCCCTGCCTTCGCAAGCTGGTCGTTGAGAAGTTTGCATGTTCAATGCCCTTCGCATGCCGACGTACTCAGCCTACGTTGTGGTACGGCCTGTCACCTGTCCGCCGATGTACGCAAAACCCACAAACTGTACTGCACATTGGTCCGTATGTACTGAATGATACATCGTGGCACATGTGTGACCGTACGACGACTGCGCCTAGCAACGGCAGACCATACAGTCCAAATATTGTGCACGCAGCTACGTGTCGTCTCCCTATAAGAGCTGGATTGCAGTGTGGTACGCCATTCAGACGTGTGGGAGGAACGGACGCCCTCGATGGCGATCAGCATGAGCAGTCTGTTGATGTAGTGGAGCGTGTATTCGGACGTAGTCGTCTCTTCTCACACACCGTGATAGCATGTTGCACCGCGTTCCACATCTGCGACATCCTGCAGAGGCCGGCTGACAGTCGTTCGCGCAATGGACACCGCATACGTACGGGGGCTACCTTCCACGTGTTCTCGAGGCGTGCACATGTTGTTGCGTCTATGTGGGCAGACGTAGTGTGTTGTGACACCTGACACAGGCATGCAATACTCGTTGCAAATGGCGATGGACGTCTACGTTTGCTGGTGACGTTACGCAAATGAACAACAGGTAACCCGTTGTGGTGCGGTTGTTCTCGCTAGAGGTGAATCAGTGTTGGCGACGATCGGTCGAGCTATTAACTGGTTGTTTCAGGGATACCCACCATGCCCACGAACGTGAAAGGGGGATCTGGGTGTGAGGCGATACGCGGCGGTGGCTGGGTGAGACTGTCCCCGGCCGGTGAGGGGGG
>NW_026047343.1:25000-30000 GCF_023864345.2 Schistocerca serialis cubense
CGCCATTGCTCAGCTAAGCCACGAACACCCACACATGTCCTACACAGGGGTGCACCCAACATCACAATACTGCCTCCTGTCACAGTACACAAACAATGGCAGGAATGAAAGACACAGATCTGCCACAACCTTGGAATCGGAGCGCCGCCTGTCATGAGCCACAAGTGCATCCTGACGTGACAAATCGGATGATCCCGCAGGCATGCACTTACGATAATCACTATCAACGAACCTGCCGCCCCCTCCCCCCCCAAAATACACCTTTCCCTACAACGTGTACCTTAACCTAAGCTATATTGTACCTTAACCTAAGCGATATTGTACCTTAACCTAAGGTATATCGTACCTTAACCTAACCTACATTGCGCCTTCACCTAACCTACGTTGTACCTTAACCTAACCTACGTTGTACCTTAACCTAACCTACGTTGTACCTTAACCTAACCTACGTTGTACCTTAACCTAACCTACGTTGTACCTTAACCTAACCTACGTTGTACCTTAACCTAACCTACGTTGTACCTTAACCTAACCTACGTTGTACCTTAACCTAACCTACGTTGTACCTTAACCTAACCTACGTTGTGCCTTAACCTAACCTACGTTGTGCCTTAACCTAACCTACGTTGTGCCTTAACCTAACCTACGTTGTGCCTTAACCTAACCTACGTTGTGCCTTAACCTAACCTACGTTGTGCCTTAACCTAACCTATGTTGTGCCTTAACCTAACCTATGTTGTGCCTTAACCTAACCTATGTTGTGCCTTAACCTAACCTATGTTGTGCCTTAACCTAACCTATGTTGTGCCTTAACCTAACCTATGTTGTGCCTTAACCTAACCTATGTTGTGCCTTAACCTAACCTATGTTGTGCCTTAACCTAACCTATGTTGTGCCTTAACCTAACCTATGTTGTGCCTTAACCTAACCTATGTTGTGCCTTAACCTAACCTACGTTGTGCCTTAACCTAACCTACGTTGTGCCTTAACCTAACCTACGTTGTGCCTTAACCTAACCTACGTTGTGCCTTAACCTAACCTACGTTGTGCCTTAACCTAACCTACGTTGTGCCTTAACCTAACCTACGTTGTGCCTTAACCTAACCTACGTTGTGCCTTAACCTAACCTACGTTGTGCCTTAACCTAACCTACGTTGTGCCTTAACCTAACCTACGTTGTGCCTTAACCTAACCTACGTTGTGCCTTAACCTAACCTACGTTGTGCCTTAACCTAACCTACGTTGTGCCTTAACCTAACCTACGTTGTGCCTTAACCTAACCTACGTTGTGCCTTAACCTAACCTACGTTGTGCCTTAACCTAACCTACGTTGTGCCTTAACCTAACCTACGTTGTGCCTTAACCTAACCTACGTTGTGCCTTAACCTAACCTACGTTGTGCCTTAACCTAACCTACGTTGTGCCTTAACCTAACCTACGTTGTGCCTTAACCTAACCTATGTTGTGCCTTAACCTAACCTATGTTGTGCCTTAACCTAACCTATGTTGTGCCTTAACCTAACCTATGTTGTGCCTTAACCTAACCTATGTTGTGCCTTAACCTAACCTATGTTGTGCCTTAACCTAACCTATGTTGTGCCTTAACCTAACCTATGTTGTGCCTTAACCTAACCTACGTTGTGCCTTAACCTAACCTACGTTGTGCCTTAACCTAACCCATATTGTACCTTAACCTAACCCATATTGTACCTTAACCTAACCCATATTGTACCTTAACCTAACCCATATTGTACCTTAACCTAACCCATATTGTACCTTAACGTAACCTAATTTGTGCCTTAACGTAACCTAATTTGTGCCTTAACGTAACCTAATTTGTGCCTTATCGTAACCTAATTTGTGCCTTAACGTAACCTAATTTGTGCCTTAACGTAACCTAATTTGTGCCTTAACGTAACCTAATTTGTGCCTTAACGTAACCTAATTTGTGCCTTAACGTAACCTAATTTGTGCCTTAACGTAACCTAATTTGTGCCTTAACGTAACCTAATTTGTGCCTTAACGTAACCTAATTTGTGCCTTAACGTAACCTAATTTGTGCCTTAACGTAACCTAATTTGTGCCTTAACGTAACCTAATTTGTGCCTTAACGTAACCTAATTTGTGCCTTAACGTAACCTAATTTGTGCCTTAACGTAACCTAATTTGTGCCTTAACGTAACCTAATTTGTGCCTTAACGTAACCTAATTTGTGCCTTAACGTAACCCATGTTGTGCCTTAACGTAACCCATGTTGTGCCTTAACGTAACCCAATTTGTGCCTTAACGTAACCCATGTTGTGCCTTAACCTAACCTATATTGTGCCTCAACCTAACCTATATTGCGCCTTAACCTGACGCACGTTGTCGCTGAACCTGCTCTGTAATTGTTATGCAACTCGTTAAATTAGTGTAGTGTTGCCTAACCGCAACCCTCGCAATATAGTTCGCTATTCGCACTGCCCGGTCCCCTGTGTATCGCGTCATGTTAAACACCTTGCAGGTGTTGCTGACTTTCCACATGCTCCTGCTATACACTGTAATGTGGATAGCAGCAGGACGTACATGCCCCCCCCCCTTCCCCCCTGCCTTCGCAAGCTGGTCGTTGAGAAGTTTGCATGTTCAATGCCCTTCGCATGCCGACGTACTCAGCCTACGTTGTGGTACGGCCTGTCACCTGTCCGCCGATGTACGCAAAACCCACAAACTGTACTGCACATTGGTCCGTATGTACTGAATGATACATCGTGGCACATGTGTGACCGTACGACGACTGCGCCTAGCAACGGCAGACCATACAGTCCAAATATTGTGCACGCAGCTACGTGTCGTCTCCCTATAAGAGCTGGATTGCAGTGTGGTACGCCATTCAGACGTGTGGGAGGAACGGACGCCCTGGATGGCGATCAGCATGAGCAGTCTGTTGATGTAGTGGAGCGTGTATTCGGACGTAGTCGTCTCTTCTCACACACCGTGATAGCATGTTGCACCGCGTTCCACATCTGCGACATCCTGCAGAGGCCGGCTGACAGTCGTTCGCGCAATGGACACCGCATACGTACGGGGGCTACCTTCCACGTGTTCTCGAGGCGTGCACATGTTGTTGCGTCTATGTGGGCAGACGTAGTGTGTTGTGACACCTGACACAGGCATGCAATACTCGTTGCAAATGGCGATGGACGTCTACGTTTGCTGGTGACGTTACGCAAATGAACAACAGGTAACCCGTTGTGGTGCGGTTGTTCTCGCTAGAGGTGAATCAGTGTTGGCGACGATCGGTCGAGCTATTAACCGGTTGTTTCAGGGATACCCACCATGCCCACGAACGTGAAAGGGGACCCACCATGCCCACGAACGCGAAAGGGGATCTGGGTGTGAGGCGATACGCGGCGGTGGCTGGGTGGGACCGTCCCCGGCCGGTGAGGGGGGGCCGCCCGGCGTGCTGGCAGCGCGGTGCGTGGGCGCACGCGCTACAGCCGGCTGGTGGGGGCGGCCAGTGGCAGGCGCGCCGGCCGACGGACGCGGCAGGCGGCGCAGCTGCGCGCCGGCGCCCCCTGCTCGCGGCGCCTTGCGGCCAAAGTAGGTCCTCGCGGGCCCGGTGCGAAGCGCGGTGGCCATCTGCAGTGTGCTGGTCCGATTGAGGACTGTGTGCGCTGAGGATGCGCCGCCGCCCGGCGCTCGGCGCCGCGACGCCGTCTGCTGCTCGGTCGCCCCAGCGGTTCTCGCAGGTGGTTTGTATCGCAGCTGTGCGGACGTGTTGGCGCGTGCGCTGTGCTGGGAGAGTTCGCTTCGGCACCCAAGTGGGGCTTTTGTCCTTCTGTGGCGCTGGCGTTGGAGCTGCCGGTCACCGTAGGTGGCGCGTGTTGTCTCCCGCCGGCAATGCCACGACAGCACGCTCCCGGGCCTCTGTCGGCAGCGGCAAGCTCAGTTGGGAGCACGGGTGGTCGCACCTAAAGCGTCTACTCGCCTAACTCCGGGCGATTGCGCCTCTCTCGAACCCGACCAAGTACTTAGGACGGCGCTGCGCGCCGCCGGGACCTGAGAGGGTTTCGAGGTGTGTTGTGCAGGGGAGCTCAGCCTCCTCCTGTTTGCAGAATAATTGAGCGGACGCTTGCGTGTTCGCGCGGGCCCCCGGGACACACTCCCGGGCGGCCGGCTGCTCAGCTCTAGTTGACGCAGCTCCCTGGTTGATCCTGCCAGTAGTCATATGCTTGTCTCAAAGATTAAGCCATGCATGTCTCAGTACAAGCCGCATTAAGGTGAAACCGCGAATGGCTCATTAAATCAGTTATGGTTCCTTAGATCGTACCCACGTTACTTGGATAACTGTGGTAATTCTAGAGCTAATACATGCAAACAGAGTCCCGACCAGAGATGGAAGGGACGCTTTTATTAGATCAAAACCAATCGGTCGGCTCGTCCGGTCCGTTTGCCTTGGTGACTCTGAATAACTTTGGGCTGATCGCACGGTCCTCGTACCGGCGACGCATCTTTCAAATGTCTGCCTTATCAACTGTCGATGGTAGGTTCTGCGCCTACCATGGTTGTAACGGGTAACGGGGAATCAGGGTTCGATTCCGGAGAGGGAGCCTGAGAAACGGCTACCACATCCAAGGAAGGCAGCAGGCGCGCAAATTACCCACTCCCGGCACGGGGAGGTAGTGACGAAAAATAACGATACGGGACTCATCCGAGGCCCCGTAATCGGAATGAGTACACTTTAAATCCTTTAACGAGTATCTATTGGAGGGCAAGTCTGGTGCCAGCAGCCGCGGTAATTCCAGCTCCAATAGCGTATATTAAAGTTGTTGCGGTTAAAAAGCTCGTAGTTGGATTTGTGTCCCACGCTGTTGGTTCACCGCCCGTCGGTGTTTAACTGGCATGTATCGTGGGACGTCCTGCCGGTGGGGCGAGCCGAAGGCGTGCGACCGCCTCGTGCGTGCTCGTGCGTCCCGAGGCGGACCCCGTTGAAATCCTACCAGGGTGCTCTTTATTGAGTG
>NW_026047343.1:32500-40000 GCF_023864345.2 Schistocerca serialis cubense
TGTCCTGGCTGGCTGCCCGGCGGTATATCTGGAGGAGTCGATTCGCCCCTTTGGGCGCTCGGGCTCCCGGCAAGCGCGCGCGGTTCTTCCCGGATGACGGACCTACCTGGCCCGGCCCCGGACCCGCGCCGCTGTTGGCTCGGGATGCTCTCGGGCGGAATAATCGCTCCCGTCAGCGGCGCTTCAGCTTTGGACAATTTCACGACCCGTCTTGAAACACGGACCAAGGAGTCTAACATGTGCGCGAGTCATTGGGCTGTACGAAACCTAAAGGCGTAATGAAAGTGAAGGTCTCGCCTTGCGCGGGCCGAGGGAGGATGGGGCTTCCCCGCCCTTCACGGGGCGGCGGCCTCCGCACTCCCGGGGCGTCTCGTCCTCATTGCGAGGTGAGGCGCACCTAGAGCGTACACGTTGGGACCCGAAAGATGGTGAACTATGCCTGGCCAGGACGAAGTCAGGGGAAACCCTGATGGAGGTCCGTAGCGATTCTGACGTGCAAATCGATCGTCGGAGCTGGGTATAGGGGCGAAAGACTAATCGAACCATCTAGTAGCTGGTTCCCTCCGAAGTTTCCCTCAGGATAGCTGGTGCTCGTACGAGTCTCATCCGGTAAAGCGAATGATTAGAGGCCTTGGGGCCGAAACGACCTCAACCTATTCTCAAACTTTAAATGGGTGAGATCTCCGGCTTGCTTGATATGCTGAAGCCGCGAGCAAACGACTCGGATCGGAGTGCCAAGTGGGCCACTTTTGGTAAGCAGAACTGGCGCTGTGGGATGAACCAAACGCCGAGTTAAGGCGCCCGAATCGACGCTCATGGGAAACCATGAAAGGCGTTGGTTGCTTAAGACAGCAGGACGGTGGCCATGGAAGTCGGAATCCGCTAAGGAGTGTGTAACAACTCACCTGCCGAAGCAACTAGCCCTGAAAATGGATGGCGCTGAAGCGTCGTGCCTATACTCGGCCGTCAGTCTGGCAGTCATGGCCGGTCCTTGCGGCCGGCCGCGAAGCCCTGACGAGTAGGAGGGTCGCGGCGGTGGGCGCAGAAGGGTCTGGGCGTGAGCCTGCCTGGAGCCGCCGTCGGTGCAGATCTTGGTGGTAGTAGCAAATACTCCAGCGAGGCCCTGGAGGGCTGACGCGGAGAAGGGTTTCGTGTGAACAGCCGTTGCACACGAGTCAGTCGATCCTAAGCCCTAGGAGAAATCCGATGTTGATGGGGGCCGTCATAGCATGATGCGCTTTGTGCTGGCCCCCGTTGGGCGAAAGGGAATCCGGTTCCTATTCCGGAACCCGGCAGCGGAACCGATACAAGTCGGGCCCCTCTTTTAGAGATGCTCGTCGGGGTAACCCAAAAGGACCCGGAGACGCCGTCGGGAGATCGGGGAAGAGTTTTCTTTTCTGCATGAGCGTTCGAGTTCCCTGGAATCCTCTAGCAGGGAGATAGGGTTTGGAACGCGAAGAGCACCGCAGTTGCGGCGGTGTCCCGATCTTCCCCTCGGACCTTGAAAATCCGGGAGAGGGCCACGTGGAGGTGTCGCGCCGGTTCGTACCCATATCCGCAGCAGGTCTCCAAGGTGAAGAGCCTCTAGTCGATAGAATAATGTAGGTAAGGGAAGTCGGCAAATTGGATCCGTAACTTCGGGATAAGGATTGGCTCTGAGGATCGGGGCGTGTCGGGCTTGGTCGGGAAGTGGGTCAGCGCTAACGTGCCGGGCCTGGGCGAGGTGAGTGCCGTAGGGGTGCCGGTAAGTGCGGGCGTTTAGCGCGGGCGTGGTCTGCTCTCGCCGTTGGTCGGCCTCGTGCTGGCCGGCGGTGCAGGATGCGCGCGCCTGCGCGGCGTTCGCGCCCCGGTGCTTCAACCTGCGTGCAGGATCCGAGCTCGGTCCCGTGCCTTGGCCTCCCACGGATCTTCCTTGCTGCGAGGCCGCGTCCGCCTTAGCGTGCTCCTCCGGGGGCGCGCGGGTGCGCGGATTCTCTTCGGCCGCCATTCAACGATCAACTCAGAACTGGCACGGACTGGGGGAATCCGACTGTCTAATTAAAACAAAGCATTGCGATGGCCCTAGCGGGTGTTGACGCAATGTGATTTCTGCCCAGTGCTCTGAATGTCAACGTGAAGAAATTCAAGCAAGCGCGGGTAAACGGCGGGAGTAACTATGACTCTCAAAGAATAAGTGGTGGCCCTTCCGCTGAAGGTGCCACCCCAACTCCCCCAGCACCTAGCCGGCCAACCGGCCGTGCCGAAAATCTTGTACCTTTTGCAGCTGTATACGCCTGTAGTGAGTGCCACCGCAGCTTCACCACCAAGAATGGTCTCGGGGTCCATCGCCGCCGCCAACATCTTGCGGCCGCCAACGCGGAGATCGTGACGGAGAGGCATCGCGCGAGGTGGACGGAGGAAGAAGTCCTGTCGCTCGCCAAGGCGGAGGCCGAATTGTTCCTTGAGAGGGACGCCCGGTTCTTCTTTGTTAATCAAGAGCTCATCAGGATGTTCCCCGACCGAACGCTTGAGGCAATCAAGTGCCGACGGCGGCAAGCTGCCCACAAGCAGCTTGTCCGCCAGTTCATGGAGGCGCTTGAGATCGGTCGGGGGGAAGAGCCGGCGTCCCGCCGGGGAGCAGCGAGCCCGCCGCCTGACGCGGGCGAGGCCGCTGCGCCGCCCGTCGACGCAGCCGAGGACTTCGCGGCCGACACCACCGGGCCGCCGCCGGAGGGGCCGACTGACGCCGCCATCTGGGAGCATCTGGCGGGGCTACCTGCTTCCGCCCAGCGTTTCTCTGCCCTGGATCGAGTCATAGGTCTGGGGCGGGGCACGCCGCCCGATGTCATCCTGGGCATGCTCCCGGATGCCCTTGCGTCGGTCGGGTCCAGAGGGGAGAGATCGATCACCAGGACACAGCGGCCGCGCCAACCATCGAAGCGGCCGCCTGCCGCGCCGCCGACGCAGAAGCGCAAGCGGCGCCGCTGGGAATACGCAAGAACGCAGGATGCCTTCCGACGGTCGCGTGCACGTTGCGTGCGCGGCCTCTTGGATGGCACCCTGCTCCAGCCGCCACCTGCCATCCCTGGTCTGCTGGACTTCTGGGCGGACCTCTTCACTAAGAAGCCCGTCTCCACTGCGGGCTTCATCCGTGACCGCCTCCTCCCGCACTCGGAGCCTGTCGCTCTTGAGTGCCTATGGGGGCCGGTCACACATGAGGAGGTCGCCGCCGCGTTGCCGCCCAGGGGATCAGCAGCTGGGCCTGACGGCCTTACCCCAGCGGAGTTGCGGCGCCTGCCGCATGAAGTCCTGGTGAAAGTGATGAATCTCTTCCTTCTGGCCCGCGCCCTTCCGGAACGCCTGCTTCGCGCGCGGACGTCCCTTCTCCCGAAAACGGCTGCACCAACATCCCCCGCTGACTTTCGCCCCATTACGGTCTGCTCGGTGTTGGCGCGGACCTTTCACAAGGTTCTCGCGTCACGCCTGATGCGCGCTTGTGCTGTGGACGAACGTCAGCGGGCATTCATCCCTCGGGATGGGATGTTGGAAAATACTTTCATCTTGGACACTGCTCTCACCGACGCAGTCCGCTCCTGCCGCTCTGTCTTTGTGGCATCGATCGACGTATCGAAGGCATTCGATTCGGTGGATCATGCTGCCCTTCGCCCCGTGCTGAAGGCGCATGGCCTACCGGATTGCTTTGTCGAGTATGTCGAGCGGTGCTACGAGGGCAGCACGACAGTGATAGCGGACGGCGCCGGCGTGGGCGTGTCTGTGCAGCCAGCACGGGGCGTTCGCCAGGGCGATCCCCTCTCCCCCCTCCTGTTCAACTTTGCGGTGGACTACGTTTTAGGCCAACTGCCCTCCCACATCGGAGCTCGGATCCTCGGTCGCAGAGTCAACGCTGCGGCCTTTGCAGATGACGTCTTGCTGTTTGCAGCGACCCCGAGGGGCTTGCAGTCCCTCATCGACGCAGCTACCGCAGCCCTCGCCCACCTGGGGCTGCAGATCAACGCCCGGAAGTGTTTCACCCTCGCCTTAGTCGCGTCAGGGCGCGAGAAGAAGGTGAAGGTGGACAGCAATGTCACCTTCACAGCAGGCAACACCACCTTGCCTGCCCTGCGTGTGGGTGAAACCTTCCGGTACCTGGGGCTGCAATTTTCCACGGCGGGTCGCTGTGTCTTCAACCCACGTCGCCACCTGGTGGAGCAGCTTGACGTCATCTCCCGAGCTCCGCTGAAGCCGCAACAGCGCCTCCACGCTCTCACCAACGTACTTCTCCCTGGCCTGTACCACGGGCTGGCCCTCAGCCGCACCCGGGTGGGTGCATTGAAGTCGGCCGACGTCACCATCCGGGCCGCCGTCAGGAGATGGTTCCGCCTTCCGGCGGACACCCCCCTGGGATACTTCCACGCTCCTGTTGCCCAGGGGGGCCTCGGCATTCCATCTTGCCGATGGATGGGTCCAACCCTCCGTCGGTCCCGTCTCCTGGCGCTGAAGAAGATAGGGCCAGCCTGCGACGGTGCAGGCATGGAGGAGGTGCAGCGTGAGATCGAGGTGCTGGAGCGCCACCTAATGTGGGAGGGCCACCTCCTCAAATCGTCAACGCAGGTTGGGGAAATGTGGGCGGCGCGCCTACACATCGCCATTGACGGTGCGGCGCTGTCATCTTCTGCCGCCGTCAGTGGCCAACATCAGTGGGTCGCCGACACCAGTCGCCTGCTATCTGGGCGTGAATACATCGACGCCCTCCGCGCCCGCATCAACGCCTTCCCTACGAAGGCACGGCGCAGTCGTGGGCGGGAGGCGGACACCAGATGCCGCGCGGGGTGCCAGGCCGTGGAGACCGCCAACCACGTACTTCAGGCTTGCTTTAGGACGCACGGGTCCCGGGTCAAGCGCCATGACGCTGTAGTGCGTTATGTCGCCCGTGGACTCGCGCAGAGGGGCTTCAATGTCTCTGTGGAGCCCCACCTCCGAACACCTGAGGGCATCCGCAAGCCTGACGTGGTGGCGGTCAAAGACGGCATCGCCCGTGTGGTCGACGCCCAGATAGTCGGAGACCACCTCCGGCTCGACTGGTGTCACTCCCAGAAGGCGGCCTACTACGACACGCCGTCCATCCGGCGTGCCATCTCCAACCTGCACCGTGACGTTGAGGAGGTGATTGTGTCCACCGCGACGTTGAACTGGAGGGGTGTATGGTCTCCAGCGTCGGCGAGGGATCTCGCCGCCTTAGGCTTCCGACCCCGAGAACTGGCGGTGCTGAGCACCAGAACACTACAGAGCTGCTGCAAAATGTACAAGATTTTCGAGCGTATGACGGCTCCTAGCCCGAAGCAGCGTGTCGGCGTCGGCTAGGCTGCTGGATATTTTTCTTCGCCTTGACTCCTGGGGCCTATCCACAGGAGGAATAAACCGTCTTTGTTCTTCCTTCTTTGTGTCTTTATTTTATGTTTTTTTTTTTTTGTTGTTGCTCTTCTGCACTAATATATATGTATATGTGTATGTTTGTTTTATACTTGTATCTTGTGGCACGCCCTGTAAGTCCCCACCTCGGTGGCGGACATGGCGTCAAACACCTGCCACGCACTATATATGTATATATTTTGTGTTATTCAAATTATTTTGAATAAAGACGGCTGTTGATGGCCAAGTGGCGGCGGTGTGGCTGCATCCGGACTTGGCTTTTCGAAGTGCGGTCTTGATGTAGTCGTGCTGCTGCTGCGAGGTGCCTTCCTTGGGTTATAGTTACAGGGAGAGTGATGCGCAATACATGGGCCTAGCCCTCTTAGCCTCTCCTCTCCTGCGGTCTTCTCCCCTTCTCGTGGGCCCGCTGATTTTCGCAGAGTGGAAGACCGCACCAGGGGCTTGGGGGGGTTACCAGCCCCCCCTCGCATTATCCCTTTATAGTTGGGGGCAGCCTACAAGAAACAAGAGATGGTGGCCCTTCCGCTGAAGGTGCCACCCCAGCTACCCCAGCACCTATCCGGCCAACCGGCCGTAACGAAAATGCGATAGTTTGTGTAGCTCCCTTTGCTTGCAGTGAGTGCCACCGCACTTTTACCACGAAGAACGGTCTCGGGGTCCATCGCCGCCGCCAACACCTTGCGGCCGCCAACGCTGAGATCGTGACGGAGAGGCATCGCGCGAGGTGGACGGAGGAAGAAGTCCTGTCGCTCGCCAAGGCGGAGGCCGAACTGTTCCTTGAGAGGGACGCCCGGTTCTTCTTCGTTAATCAAGAGCTTATTAGGATGTTCCCCGACCGAACGCTTGAGGCAATCAAGTGCCGACGGCGGCAAGCTGCCCACAAGCAGCTTGTCCGCCAATTCATGGAGGCGCTTGAGATCGGTCGGGGGGAAGAGCCGGCGTCCCGCCGGGGAGCAGCGAGCTCGCTGCCTGACGCGGGCGAGGCCGCTGCGCCGCCCGTCGACGCAGCCGAGGACTTCGCGGCCGACACCACCGGGCCGCCGCCGGAGGGGCCGACTGACGCCGCCATCTGGGAGCATCTGGCGGGGCTACCTGCTTCCGCCCAGCGTTTCTCTGCTCTGGATCGAGTCATTGGTCTGGGGCGGGGCACGCCGCCCGATGTCATCCTGGGCATGCTCCCGGATGCCCTTGCGTCGGTCGGGTCCAGGGGGGAGAGGTCGATCACCAGGGCACAGCGGCCGCGCCAATCATCCAAGCGGCCGCCTGCCGCCCCGCCGCTGCAGAAGCGCAAGAGGCGCCGCTGGGAGTTCGCGCGGACACAGGACGCCTTCCGCAGGTCGCGTGCACGTTGCGTGCGCGGCTTGCTGGACGGCACCCTGCTGCAGCCGCCACCTGCCATCCCCGGTCTGCTGGACTTCTGGGCGGACCTCTTCACGAAGAAGCCGATCTCCACCGCTGGCTTCATCCGTGACCGCCTTCTCCCGCACTCGGAGCCTGTCGCTCCTGAGTGCCTATGGGGGCCGGTCACACGTGAGGAGGTCGCTGCTGCCTTGCCGCCCAGGGGATCGGCGGCCGGGCCGGACGACCTGACTCCAGCGGAGCTGCGGCGCCTGCCGCATGAAGTCCTGGTGAAACTCTTGAACCTCTTCCTCCTGGCCCGCGCCCTCCCCGAGCGTCTGCTTCGCGCCCGGACGTCACTTCTCCCCAAAACGGCTGCACCAACATCCCCCGCTGACTTTCGCCCCATTACGGTCTGCTCGGTGTTGGCGCGGACCTTTCACAAGGTTCTCGCGTCACGCCTGATGCGTGCATGTGCTGTGGACGAACGTCAGCGGGCATTCATCCCCCGGGATGGGATGTTGGAAAACACCTTCATCTTGGACACTGCTCTCACCGACGCAGTCCGCTCCTGTCGCTCTGTTTTTGTGGCATCGATCGACGTCTCTAAAGCGTTCGATTCGGTGGACCATGCTGCCCTCCGCCCCGTGCTGAGGGCTCATGGCCTGCCGGATTGCTTTATTGAGTACGTCGAAAGGTGTTACGAGGGTAGCACGACGGTGATAGCGGGCGGCGCCGACGTGGGCGTGCCCC
>NW_026047343.1:45000-50000 GCF_023864345.2 Schistocerca serialis cubense
ACCACCAGCATGGAAGAACATCCGGTGCATCCTCTCCGCCACATTACACAATCCACACTATCATAACCAGACCGGGAGGTCCACCCAGAAAACAGAATATCCCACCCTTCCGACATCCGCCATTGCTCAGCTAAGCCACGAACACCCACACATGTCCTACACAGGGGTGCACCCAACATCACAATACTGCCTCCTGTCACAGTACACAAACAATGGCAGGAATGAAAGACACAGATCTGCCACAACCTTGGAATCGGAGCGCCGCCTGTCATGAGCCACAAGTGCATCCTGACGTGACAAATCGGATGATCCCGCAGGCATGCACTTACGATAATCACTATCAACGAACCTGCCGCCCCCTCCCCCCCCAAAATACACCTTTCCCTACAACGTGTACCTTAACCTAAGCTATATTGTACCTTAACCTAAGCGATATTGTACCTTAACCTAAGGTATATCGTACCTTAACCTAACCTACATTGCGCCTTCACCTAACCTACGTTGTACCTTAACCTAACCTACGTTGTACCTTAACCTAACCTACGTTGTACCTTAACCTAACCTACGTTGTACCTTAACCTAACCTACGTTGTACCTTAACCTAACCTACGTTGTACCTTAACCTAACCTACGTTGTACCTTAACCTAACCTACGTTGTACCTTAACCTAACCTACGTTGTACCTTAACCTAACCTACGTTGTGCCTTAACCTAACCTACGTTGTGCCTTAACCTAACCTACGTTGTGCCTTAACCTAACCTACGTTGTGCCTTAACCTAACCTACGTTGTGCCTTAACCTAACCTACGTTGTGCCTTAACCTAACCTATGTTGTGCCTTAACCTAACCTATGTTGTGCCTTAACCTAACCTATGTTGTGCCTTAACCTAACCTATGTTGTGCCTTAACCTAACCTATGTTGTGCCTTAACCTAACCTATGTTGTGCCTTAACCTAACCTATGTTGTGCCTTAACCTAACCTATGTTGTGCCTTAACCTAACCTATGTTGTGCCTTAACCTAACCTATGTTGTGCCTTAACCTAACCTATGTTGTGCCTTAACCTAACCTATGTTGTGCCTTAACCTAACCTACGTTGTGCCTTAACCTAACCTACGTTGTGCCTTAACCTAACCTACGTTGTGCCTTAACCTAACCTACGTTGTGCCTTAACCTAACCTACGTTGTGCCTTAACCTAACCTACGTTGTGCCTTAACCTAACCTACGTTGTGCCTTAACCTAACCTACGTTGTGCCTTAACCTAACCTACGTTGTGCCTTAACCTAACCTACGTTGTGCCTTAACCTAACCTACGTTGTGCCTTAACCTAACCTACGTTGTGCCTTAACCTAACCTACGTTGTGCCTTAACCTAACCTACGTTGTGCCTTAACCTAACCTACGTTGTGCCTTAACCTAACCTACGTTGTGCCTTAACCTAACCTACGTTGTGCCTTAACCTAACCTACGTTGTGCCTTAACCTAACCTACGTTGTGCCTTAACCTAACCTATGTTGTGCCTTAACCTAACCTATGTTGTGCCTTAACCTAACCTATGTTGTGCCTTAACCTAACCTATGTTGTGCCTTAACCTAACCTATGTTGTGCCTTAACCTAACCTATGTTGTGCCTTAACCTAACCTATGTTGTGCCTTAACCTAACCTATGTTGTGCCTTAACCTAACCTATGTTGTGCCTTAACCTAACCTATGTTGTGCCTTAACCTAACCTACGTTGTGCCTTAACCTAACCTACGTTGTGCCTTAACCTAACCCATATTGTACCTTAACCTAACCCATATTGTACCTTAACCTAACCCATATTGTACCTTAACCTAACCCATATTGTACCTTAACCTAACCCATATTGTACCTTAACGTAACCTAATTTGTGCCTTAACGTAACCTAATTTGTGCCTTAACGTAACCTAATTTGTGCCTTAACGTAACCTAATTTGTGCCTTAACGTAACCTAATTTGTGCCTTAACGTAACCTAATTTGTGCCTTAACGTAACCTAATTTGTGCCTTAACGTAACCTAATTTGTGCCTTAACGTAACCTAATTTGTGCCTTAACGTAACCTAATTTGTGCCTTAACGTAACCTAATTTGTGCCTTAACGTAACCTAATTTGTGCCTTAACGTAACCTAATTTGTGCCTTAACGTAACCTAATTTGTGCCTTAACGTAACCTAATTTGTGCCTTAACGTAACCTAATTTGTGCCTTAACGTAACCTAATTTGTGCCTTAACGTAACCTAATTTGTGCCTTAACGTAACCTAATTTGTGCCTTAACGTAACCCATGTTGTGCCTTAACGTAACCCATGTTGTGCCTTAACGTAACCCAATTTGTGCCTTAACGTAACCCATGTTGTGCCTTAACCTAACCTATATTGTGCCTCAACCTAACCTATATTGCGCCTTAACCTGACGCACGTTGTCGCTGAACCTGCTCTGTAATTGTTATGCAACTCGTTAAATTAGTGTAGTGTTGCCTAACCGCAACCCTCGCAATATAGTTCGCTATTCGCACTGCCCGGTCCCCTGTGTATCGCGTCATGTTAAACACCTTGCAGGTGTTGCTGACTTTCCACATGCTCCTGCTATACACTGTAATGTGGATAGCAGCAGGACGTACATGCCCCCCCCCCTTCCCCCCTGCCTTCGCAAGCTGGTCGTTGAGAAGTTTGCATGTTCAATGCCCTTCGCATGCCGACGTACTCAGCCTACGTTGTGGTACGGCCTGTCACCTGTCCGCCGATGTACGCAAAACCCACAAACTGTACTGCACATTGGTCCGTATGTACTGAATGATACATCGTGGCACATGTGTGACCGTACGACGACTGCGCCTAGCAACGGCAGACCATACAGTCCAAATATTGTGCACGCAGCTACGTGTCGTCTCCCTATAAGAGCTGGATTGCAGTGTGGTACGCCATTCAGACGTGTGGGAGGAACGGACGCCCTGGATGGCGATCAGCATGAGCAGTCTGTTGATGTAGTGGAGCGTGTATTCGGACGTAGTCGTCTCTTCTCACACACCGTGATAGCATGTTGCACCGCGTTCCACATCTGCGACATCCTGCAGAGGCCGGCTGACAGTCGTTCGCGCAATGGACACCGCATACGTACGGGGGCTACCTTCCACGTGTTCTCGAGGCGTGCACATGTTGTTGCGTCTATGTGGGCAGACGTAGTGTGTTGTGACACCTGACACAGGCATGCAATACTCGTTGCAAATGGCGATGGACGTCTACGTTTGCTGGTGACGTTACGCAAATGAACAACAGGTAACCCGTTGTGGTGCGGTTGTTCTCGCTAGAGGTGAATCAGTGTTGGCGACGATCGGTCGAGCTATTAACCGGTTGTTTCAGGGATACCCACCATGCCCACGAACGTGAAAGGGGACCCACCATGCCCACGAACGCGAAAGGGGATCTGGGTGTGAGGCGATACGCGGCGGTGGCTGGGTGGGACCGTCCCCGGCCGGTGAGGGGGGGCCGCCCGGCGTGCTGGCAGCGCGGTGCGTGGGCGCACGCGCTACAGCCGGCTGGTGGGGGCGGCCAGTGGCAGGCGCGCCGGCCGACGGACGCGGCAGGCGGCGCAGCTGCGCGCCGGCGCCCCCTGCTCGCGGCGCCTTGCGGCCAAAGTAGGTCCTCGCGGGCCCGGTGCGAAGCGCGGTGGCCATCTGCAGTGTGCTGGTCCGATTGAGGACTGTGTGCGCTGAGGATGCGCCGCCGCCCGGCGCTCGGCGCCGCGACGCCGTCTGCTGCTCGGTCGCCCCAGCGGTTCTCGCAGGTGGTTTGTATCGCAGCTGTGCGGACGTGTTGGCGCGTGCGCTGTGCTGGGAGAGTTCGCTTCGGCACCCAAGTGGGGCTTTTGTCCTTCTGTGGCGCTGGCGTTGGAGCTGCCGGTCACCGTAGGTGGCGCGTGTTGTCTCCCGCCGGCAATGCCACGACAGCACGCTCCCGGGCCTCTGTCGGCAGCGGCAAGCTCAGTTGGGAGCACGGGTGGTCGCACCTAAAGCGTCTACTCGCCTAACTCCGGGCGATTGCGCCTCTCTCGAACCCGACCAAGTACTTAGGACGGCGCTGCGCGCCGCCGGGACCTGAGAGGGTTTCGAGGTGTGTTGTGCAGGGGAGCTCAGCCTCCTCCTGTTTGCAGAATAATTGAGCGGACGCTTGCGTGTTCGCGCGGGCCCCCGGGACACACTCCCGGGCGGCCGGCTGCTCAGCTCTAGTTGACGCAGCTCCCTGGTTGATCCTGCCAGTAGTCATATGCTTGTCTCAAAGATTAAGCCATGCATGTCTCAGTACAAGCCGCATTAAGGTGAAACCGCGAATGGCTCATTAAATCAGTTATGGTTCCTTAGATCGTACCCACGTTACTTGGATAACTGTGGTAATTCTAGAGCTAATACATGCAAACAGAGTCCCGACCAGAGATGGAAGGGACGCTTTTATTAGATCAAAACCAATCGGTCGGCTCGTCCGGTCCGTTTGCCTTGGTGACTCTGAATAACTTTGGGCTGATCGCACGGTCCTCGTACCGGCGACGCATCTTTCAAATGTCTGCCTTATCAACTGTCGATGGTAGGTTCTGCGCCTACCATGGTTGTAACGGGTAACGGGGAATCAGGGTTCGATTCCGGAGAGGGAGCCTGAGAAACGGCTACCACATCCAAGGAAGGCAGCAGGCGCGCAAATTACCCACTCCCGGCACGGGGAGGTAGTGACGAAAAATAACGATACGGGACTCATCCGAGGCCCCGTAATCGGAATGAGTACACTTTAAATCCTTTAACGAGTATCTATTGGAGGGCAAGTCTGGTGCCAGCAGCCGCGGTAATTCCAGCTCCAATAGCGTATATTAAAGTTGTTGCGGTTAAAAAGCTCGTAGTTGGATTTGTGTCCCACGCTGTTGGTTCACCGCCCGTCGGTGTTTAACTGGCATGTATCGTGGGACGTCCTGCCGGTGGGGCGAGCCGAAGGCGTGCG
>NW_026047343.1:52500-57500 GCF_023864345.2 Schistocerca serialis cubense
GCCGGCCTACGGCCCGGGTGCGCAGCCTGTCCTTCCGCGGGCCTCGGTTCGCGTCTGTTGGGCAGAGCCCCGGTGTCCTGGCTGGCTGCCCGGCGGTATATCTGGAGGAGTCGATTCGCCCCTTTGGGCGCTCGGGCTCCCGGCAAGCGCGCGCGGTTCTTCCCGGATGACGGACCTACCTGGCCCGGCCCCGGACCCGCGCCGCTGTTGGCTCGGGATGCTCTCGGGCGGAATAATCGCTCCCGTCAGCGGCGCTTCAGCTTTGGACAATTTCACGACCCGTCTTGAAACACGGACCAAGGAGTCTAACATGTGCGCGAGTCATTGGGCTGTACGAAACCTAAAGGCGTAATGAAAGTGAAGGTCTCGCCTTGCGCGGGCCGAGGGAGGATGGGGCTTCCCCGCCCTTCACGGGGCGGCGGCCTCCGCACTCCCGGGGCGTCTCGTCCTCATTGCGAGGTGAGGCGCACCTAGAGCGTACACGTTGGGACCCGAAAGATGGTGAACTATGCCTGGCCAGGACGAAGTCAGGGGAAACCCTGATGGAGGTCCGTAGCGATTCTGACGTGCAAATCGATCGTCGGAGCTGGGTATAGGGGCGAAAGACTAATCGAACCATCTAGTAGCTGGTTCCCTCCGAAGTTTCCCTCAGGATAGCTGGTGCTCGTACGAGTCTCATCCGGTAAAGCGAATGATTAGAGGCCTTGGGGCCGAAACGACCTCAACCTATTCTCAAACTTTAAATGGGTGAGATCTCCGGCTTGCTTGATATGCTGAAGCCGCGAGCAAACGACTCGGATCGGAGTGCCAAGTGGGCCACTTTTGGTAAGCAGAACTGGCGCTGTGGGATGAACCAAACGCCGAGTTAAGGCGCCCGAATCGACGCTCATGGGAAACCATGAAAGGCGTTGGTTGCTTAAGACAGCAGGACGGTGGCCATGGAAGTCGGAATCCGCTAAGGAGTGTGTAACAACTCACCTGCCGAAGCAACTAGCCCTGAAAATGGATGGCGCTGAAGCGTCGTGCCTATACTCGGCCGTCAGTCTGGCAGTCATGGCCGGTCCTTGCGGCCGGCCGCGAAGCCCTGACGAGTAGGAGGGTCGCGGCGGTGGGCGCAGAAGGGTCTGGGCGTGAGCCTGCCTGGAGCCGCCGTCGGTGCAGATCTTGGTGGTAGTAGCAAATACTCCAGCGAGGCCCTGGAGGGCTGACGCGGAGAAGGGTTTCGTGTGAACAGCCGTTGCACACGAGTCAGTCGATCCTAAGCCCTAGGAGAAATCCGATGTTGATGGGGGCCGTCATAGCATGATGCGCTTTGTGCTGGCCCCCGTTGGGCGAAAGGGAATCCGGTTCCTATTCCGGAACCCGGCAGCGGAACCGATACAAGTCGGGCCCCTCTTTTAGAGATGCTCGTCGGGGTAACCCAAAAGGACCCGGAGACGCCGTCGGGAGATCGGGGAAGAGTTTTCTTTTCTGCATGAGCGTTCGAGTTCCCTGGAATCCTCTAGCAGGGAGATAGGGTTTGGAACGCGAAGAGCACCGCAGTTGCGGCGGTGTCCCGATCTTCCCCTCGGACCTTGAAAATCCGGGAGAGGGCCACGTGGAGGTGTCGCGCCGGTTCGTACCCATATCCGCAGCAGGTCTCCAAGGTGAAGAGCCTCTAGTCGATAGAATAATGTAGGTAAGGGAAGTCGGCAAATTGGATCCGTAACTTCGGGATAAGGATTGGCTCTGAGGATCGGGGCGTGTCGGGCTTGGTCGGGAAGTGGGTCAGCGCTAACGTGCCGGGCCTGGGCGAGGTGAGTGCCGTAGGGGTGCCGGTAAGTGCGGGCGTTTAGCGCGGGCGTGGTCTGCTCTCGCCGTTGGTCGGCCTCGTGCTGGCCGGCGGTGCAGGATGCGCGCGCCTGCGCGGCGTTCGCGCCCCGGTGCTTCAACCTGCGTGCAGGATCCGAGCTCGGTCCCGTGCCTTGGCCTCCCACGGATCTTCCTTGCTGCGAGGCCGCGTCCGCCTTAGCGTGCTCCTCCGGGGGCGCGCGGGTGCGCGGATTCTCTTCGGCCGCCATTCAACGATCAACTCAGAACTGGCACGGACTGGGGGAATCCGACTGTCTAATTAAAACAAAGCATTGCGATGGCCCTAGCGGGTGTTGACGCAATGTGATTTCTGCCCAGTGCTCTGAATGTCAACGTGAAGAAATTCAAGCAAGCGCGGGTAAACGGCGGGAGTAACTATGACTCTCTTAAGGTAGCCAAATGCCTCGTCATCTAATTAGTGACGCGCATGAATGGATTAACGAGATTCCCGCTGTCCCTATCTGTCCCTCCGGCTGTCTCATACTAAGGGCCTGCAAGGTGTGCAGGCTCTGGGTTGGTAATAGGCAGTGTGGGGAAGGATGCGTCTCAAACAGCCTCTCCTTCTCAAGTGCCCTTACCCGCCTTCTAGAGGTGGAGCTGTTAAGCCTTCGGGCGACTGAAGGGCAGGGGCACGACGGTGTGCTGAACAACTTGTACACCGGTTCTGACAGGTGCATTTGCTGTGGTGGGATCTTGCCCCAAGTCGGCGAAGGTCACTCGCCTTGTCTTGGGCTCCGAGGCATGCTCTGCCAAGCCGGGGCGTGGTGACATGTCCCCGGTTAGGTTAGATGGGTCCAGACCTCTGAACGTCTGGGGGACCGGCCCGGCACCTGAGTAGGACCGGGTCCTTGGCCTTTGGTGGGAACCTGGGCTAGTAAGGGGCGAAGGACGGAGAGTGAATCCGCTCTCCCGGAATGCGGGTGGCATTCGCCGATAAGGGAGCGGGTGAAAACTATAGTGGTGTGGCTGTTGAAGAGGACTAGTGCGCTGTACCCACGGCGTGCTAAACCTGGCAGCTCAGTTATTGACAGCTCTTGGTCAAGGGGCGGGACCGGTGAGCGAGCTGCATGTAGCCTCCCCCCATGCCAGAGAGGCCGGTCCGGGGCAAGAGACGGGCCTCCATCTTTCACTCTCTTTGAATACGATAATGGCGGAAAATCAAGAGAGTGGTAATGTGTTAGATGCTTCCGAATCGGAAATCGAGATGAATTTGACAGTTGCTGAGCGACACTCGAAATTTTTGAAATTGCTGGACTCGAGTGTCAAAAATGGAAAGATCAGCAATGGTGCGATAAACCAGATAAGAGACTTCATTGCTAATTGGGCAATTGTTCACTCCCAGTTAGAGGGGAGAATATCAGAATTAGAAAAAGAAAATAAAAGGATTAGAAGTCAGCCTACTCGGACGTATGCTGCGGTTGCCAAAGCCCCTGTGGCCAAGGCGCCAACAGCAAAAGAGAAAATTGAACAGAACATCAAAAAAGTGGCACCCACGGTTTTTATAAAACCTAAACCTGGCGAAGACATCAAAGCTGCTAAGACAGCTTTCGAAAAGTGTGTTGATCCAAAGAAAGATAAAATCAGGATCAACAGTGTCCGTACCTCTAAGAATGTGCTGATAGTCGAGACGGCCTCGCCAGAAGACAGCCAAAAGATCTTAGGTAATAAACAACTAAGCGAGAAAGTTAGGTGTGAACCTCCACGAAAGCGTCGTCCACTTATGAGTCTATATGATGTACCTACATTTATGTCAGCGGACAGCCTACTTGATGCGATATATACGCAAAATTTTGACGTCTCAATGACTAGAAACGAGTTTGATGAAGAGTTCAAGCTCCGTTTTAAAGTAGGGCCTCGAGGAAAGCTGACTGTACATCATGTTGTGGAGGTTTCACCGAACTTATGGAAAGTATTAACGCGGGCTGGCCGGCTGTACGTCGGCTACTCAGCACTGAACATTAAAGATTACCTGGCAGTACCACGTTGTACAAAATGCCAGGACATAAACCATACCAATAAGTATTGTACAGAACCGAATATAATATGTGCCCACTGTGGCCTGGCTGGACATATTAGGAAAGATTGTCCTAACATGGACAAAGCAGCAACATGTGTACCATGTAAGAAACGGGGCCGTAAGTGTGGTGGACCAAAAGATTGTCCAACCCACCGAATGTTCTTAGATAGGCTTATCCAAAGAACAGATTACGGCGAAATTTAAAGTGGTACAAGTCAATGCCATGCGCAGCCAGATGGTTGCACATGAGCTACGGAAGGTAGCGGAACAAGAAGGAATAGATATACTTCTGATACAAGAACCGAACTCCTGTGCGGGTCGAGTCCCTGGTTTTCCCGCAACAGCACAGGTGGTTTCCTCGGGTGGGAACCCCATGAGTGCAATTATAATATTGAACAAAACTATTAAAACTACGATATTAAATCAGTTCTGTACTGAGCATATTATAGTTGTACAACTTAATTTGCTGTCTTACAGCATGTACGTTGTAAACGTCTACTGCCAATTCAGACATGACATCAAGATTTATCTTGATCAGCTGAATTGGATACTAAGAGTTTTAGCTGGGCAGGCTATAATTGTAGCTCTTGATGCTAATGCTAAGTCCCCACTCTGGCACAGTGATGTACAGGACGGAAGGGGTGCGGAGCTTGTTGATTTGATAATGGAAACGCACATGCATGTGCTAAACTTGCCTGGGTACCCCCCGACCTACTCAGGGAGGGCGGGTGCAACATCAAATATTGATGTCACACTAGCAAGCGAGAGGGCAGCACCCCACGTCCATAACTGGCAAGTAAGAGAACATCTAACTGTCAGCGATCACAACTGTATTACATTTGAAATAGCGTCGACCATCGTGGATGTGCCAGGTGAGTGGGTGGAACGGTACAACTATGCTCGGACAGACTGGGACCGACTCGTGCAGGTGTTCAGTCCTCCTGAGTTCGGGGAGGACATAGGTAATATTGATGAAGCTGTGGAGGAGCTTGTGAGCTCCGTGCAAACAGCCATCACACTATCTGTACCTCGAATAGCGAGATACATCTGCAGGGAGTCCACCCCGTGGACCCCTGAATTGACTGTGCTTAAACGATCGGTCAGAAGGGCTCGAAGCAACTACCAAAGGAGC
>NW_026047343.1:62500-72796 GCF_023864345.2 Schistocerca serialis cubense
TCACTGTACGGATTCCCATGCCGAGCGATCAGCTAGGAAGCGCCCCATCCACGTCGGTACCCTTGGGCGTTGCACTCGCAGTCGCAAAAAACGTTGGGCAAATATATTTCTCCGATGCTGAGCGATCAGCTAGGAAGCGCCCCATCCATGTCGGTACTCGTACGCGTCGCACTCGCAGTCGCAAAAAACGCTGGGCAAATATATTTCTCGGAAGAGTAATGACAGTCCGAGCCTCCTGCGTGGGAAGAGTCTTTCTAGGCCCTGACCCACGGGAAGCGTGTAGCTTCCCCCATCCCGGACATTTCACGTCGTCACACTACCGGTATTGACTAATAGACTGATTGCTGATAATCATTAGCCACACACTGGGGGAAACGGCCGACAGGGGCGGCAACATAGTGGAGCCGCAGTGTCACTAATGTACAGAGATAGAACAGTTTCGACTGGAACCAGAGTAACCGTATACACGGCACTGATTAGTAATAGATGCAGAGCCATCAGAATACAGATAATATATACAACCGTCCCTATACATGCTGAAAGACTCTGCACACAATGAGAACCACACGTCAGCCAGACACTATCACACACTACTCTCTGCCTCTAACAGGCACACACACAATATCTAACCACCAGCATGGAAGAACATCCGGTGCATCCTCTCCGCCACATTACACAATCCACACTATCATAACCAGACCGGGAGGTCCACCCAGAAAACAGAATATCCCACCCTTCCGACATCCGCCATTGCTCAGCTAAGCCACGAACACCCACACATGTCCTACACAGGGGTGCACCCAACATCACAATACTGCCTCCTGTCACAGTACACAAACAATGGCAGGAATGAAAGACACAGATCTGCCACAACCTTGGAATCGGAGCGCCGCCTGTCATGAGCCACAAGTGCATCCTGACGTGACAAATCGGATGATCCCGCAGGCATGCACTTACGATAATCACTATCAACGAACCTGCCGCCCCCTCCCCCCCCAAAATACACCTTTCCCTACAACGTGTACCTTAACCTAAGCTATATTGTACCTTAACCTAAGCGATATTGTACCTTAACCTAAGGTATATCGTACCTTAACCTAACCTACATTGCGCCTTCACCTAACCTACGTTGTACCTTAACCTAACCTACGTTGTACCTTAACCTAACCTACGTTGTACCTTAACCTAACCTACGTTGTACCTTAACCTAACCTACGTTGTACCTTAACCTAACCTACGTTGTACCTTAACCTAACCTACGTTGTACCTTAACCTAACCTACGTTGTACCTTAACCTAACCTACGTTGTACCTTAACCTAACCTACGTTGTGCCTTAACCTAACCTACGTTGTGCCTTAACCTAACCTACGTTGTGCCTTAACCTAACCTACGTTGTGCCTTAACCTAACCTATGTTGTGCCTTAACCTAACCTATGTTGTGCCTTAACCTAACCTATGTTGTGCCTTAACCTAACCTATGTTGTGCCTTAACCTAACCTATGTTGTGCCTTAACCTAACCTATGTTGTGCCTTAACCTAACCTATGTTGTGCCTTAACCTAACCTATGTTGTGCCTTAACCTAACCTATGTTGTGCCTTAACCTAACCTATGTTGTGCCTTAACCTAACCTATGTTGTGCCTTAACCTAACCTACGTTGTGCCTTAACCTAACCTACGTTGTGCCTTAACCTAACCTACGTTGTGCCTTAACCTAACCTACGTTGTGCCTTAACCTAACCTACGTTGTGCCTTAACCTAACCTACGTTGTGCCTTAACCTAACCTACGTTGTGCCTTAACCTAACCTACGTTGTGCCTTAACCTAACCTACGTTGTGCCTTAACCTAACCTACGTTGTGCCTTAACCTAACCTACGTTGTGCCTTAACCTAACCTACGTTGTGCCTTAACCTAACCTACGTTGTGCCTTAACCTAACCTACGTTGTGCCTTAACCTAACCTACGTTGTGCCTTAACCTAACCTACGTTGTGCCTTAACCTAACCTACGTTGTGCCTTAACCTAACCTACGTTGTGCCTTAACCTAACCTACGTTGTGCCTTAACCTAACCTACGTTGTGCCTTAACCTAACCTACGTTGTGCCTTAACCTAACCTACGTTGTGCCTTAACCTAACCTACGTTGTGCCTTAACCTAACCTACGTTGTGCCTTAACCTAACCTACGTTGTGCCTTAACCTAACCTACGTTGTGCCTTAACCTAACCTACGTTGTGCCTTAACCTAACCTACGTTGTGCCTTAACCTAACCTACGTTGTGCCTTAACCTAACCTACGTTGTGCCTTAACCTAACCTACGTTGTGCCTTAACCTAACCTACGTTGTGCCTTAACCTAACCTACGTTGTGCCTTAACCTAACCTATGTTGTGCCTTAACCTAACCTATGTTGTGCCTTAACCTAACCTATGTTGTGCCTTAACCTAACCTATGTTGTGCCTTAACCTAACCTATGTTGTGCCTTAACCTAACCTATGTTGTGCCTTAACCTAACCTACGTTGTGCCTTAACCTAACCTACGTTGTGCCTTAACCTAACCTACGTTGTGCCTTAACCTAACCTACGTTGTGCCTTAACCTAACCTACGTTGTGCCTTAACCTAACCTACGTTGTGCCTTAACCTAACCTACGTTGTGCCTTAACCTAACCTACGTTGTGCCTTAACCTAACCTACGTTGTGCCTTAACCTAACCTACGTTGTGCCTTAACCTAACCTACGTTGTGCCTTAACCTAACCTACGTTGTGCCTTAACCTAACCTACGTTGTGCCTTAACCTAACCTACGTTGTGCCTTAACCTAACCTACGTTGTGCCTTAACCTAACCTACGTTGTGCCTTAACCTAACCTACGTTGTGCCTTAACCTAACCTACGTTGTGCCTTAACCTAACCTACGTTGTGCCTTAACCTAACCTACGTTGTGCCTTAACCTAACCTACGTTGTGCCTTAACCTAACCTACGTTGTGCCTTAACCTAACCTACGTTGTGCCTTAACCTAACCTACGTTGTGCCTTAACCTAACCTACGTTGTGCCTTAACCTAACCTACGTTGTGCCTTAACCTAACCTACGTTGTGCCTTAACCTAACCTACGTTGTGCCTTAACCTAACCTACGTTGTGCCTTAACCTAACCTACGTTGTGCCTTAACCTAACCTACGTTGTGCCTTAACCTAACCTACGTTGTGCCTTAACCTAACCTACGTTGTGCCTTAACCTAACCTACGTTGTGCCTTAACCTAACCTACGTTGTGCCTTAACCTAACCTACGTTGTGCCTTAACCTAACCTACGTTGTGCCTTAACCTAACCTACGTTGTGCCTTAACCTAACCTACGTTGTGCCTTAACCTAACCTACGTTGTGCCTTAACCTAACCTACGTTGTGCCTTAACCTAACCTACGTTGTGCCTTAACCTAACCTACGTTGTGCCTTAACCTAACCTACGTTGTGCCTTAACCTAACCTACGTTGTGCCTTAACCTAACCTACGTTGTGCCTTAACCTAACCTACGTTGTGCCTTAACCTAACCTACGTTGTGCCTTAACCTAACCTACGTTGTGCCTTAACCTAACCTACGTTGTGCCTTAACCTAACCTACGTTGTGCCTTAACCTAACCTACGTTGTGCCTTAACCTAACCTATGTTGTGCCTTAACCTAACCTATGTTGTGCCTTAACCTAACCTATGTTGTGCCTTAACCTAACCTATGTTGTGCCTTAACCTAACCTATGTTGTGCCTTAACCTAACCTATGTTGTGCCTTAACCTAACCTATGTTGTGCCTTAACCTAACCTACGTTGTGCCTTAACCTAACCCATATTGTACCTTAACCTAACCCATATTGTACCTTAACCTAACCCATATTGTACCTTAACCTAACCCATATTGTACCTTAACCTAACCCATATTGTACCTTAACGTAACCTAATTTGTGCCTTAACGTAACCTAATTTGTGCCTTAACGTAACCTAATTTGTGCCTTAACGTAACCTAATTTGTGCCTTAACGTAACCTAATTTGTGCCTTAACGTAACCTAATTTGTGCCTTAACGTAACCTAATTTGTGCCTTAACGTAACCTAATTTGTGCCTTAACGTAACCTAATTTGTGCCTTAACGTAACCTAATTTGTGCCTTAACGTAACCTAATTTGTGCCTTAACGTAACCTAATTTGTGCCTTAACGTAACCTAATTTGTGCCTTAACGTAACCTAATTTGTGCCTTAACGTAACCTAATTTGTGCCTTAACGTAACCTAATTTGTGCCTTAACGTAACCTAATTTGTGCCTTAACGTAACCTAATTTGTGCCTTAACGTAACCTAATTTGTGCCTTAACGTAACCTAATTTGTGCCTTAACGTAACCTAATTTGTGCCTTAACGTAACCTAATTTGTGCCTTAACGTAACCTAATTTGTGCCTTAACGTAACCTAATTTGTGCCTTAACGTAACCTAATTTGTGCCTTAACGTAACCTAATTTGTGCCTTAACGTAACCTAATTTGTGCCTTAACGTAACCCATGTTGTGCCTTAACGTAACCCATGTTGTGCCTTAACGTAACCCAATTTGTGCCTTAACCTAACCTATATTGTGCCTCAACCTAACCTATATTGCGCCTTAACCTGACGCACGTTGTCGCTGAACCTGCTCTGTAATTGTTATGCAACTCGTTAAATTAGTGTAGTGTTGCCTAACCGCAACCCTCGCAATATAGTTCGCTATTCGCACTGCCCGGTCCCCTGTGTATCGCGTCATGTTAAACACCTTGCAGGTGTTGCTGACTTTCCACATGCTCCTGCTATACACTGTAATGTGGATAGCAGCAGGACGTACATGCCCCCCCCCCTTCCCCCCTGCCTTCGCAAGCTGGTCGTTGAGAAGTTTGCATGTTCAATGCCCTTCGCATGCCGACGTACTCAGCCTACGTTGTGGTACGGCCTGTCACCTGTCCGCCGATGTACGCAAAACCCACAAACTGTACTGCACATTGGTCCGTATGTACTGAATGATACATCGTGGCACATGTGTGACCGTACGACGACTGCGCCTAGCAACGGCAGACCATACAGTCCAAATATTGTGCACGCAGCTACGTGTCGTCTCCCTATAAGAGCTGGATTGCAGTGTGGTACGCCATTCAGACGTGTGGGAGGAACGGACGCCCTGGATGGCGATCAGCATGAGCAGTCTGTTGATGTAGTGGAGCGTGTATTCGGACGTAGTCGTCTCTTCTCACACACCGTGATAGCATGTTGCACCGCGTTCCACATCTGCGACATCCTGCAGAGGCCGGCTGACAGTCGTTCGCGCAATGGACACCGCATACGTACGGGGGCTACCTTCCACGTGTTCTCGAGGCGTGCACATGTTGTTGCGTCTATGTGGGCAGACGTAGTGTGTTGTGACACCTGACACAGGCATGCAATACTCGTTGCAAATGGCGATGGACGTCTACGTTTGCTGGTGACGTTACGCAAATGAACAACAGGTAACCCGTTGTGGTGCGGTTGTTCTCGCTAGAGGTGAATCAGTGTTGGCGACGATCGGTCGAGCTATTAACCGGTTGTTTCAGGGATACCCACCATGCCCACGAACGTGAAAGGGGACCCACCATGCCCACGAACGCGAAAGGGGATCTGGGTGTGAGGCGATACGCGGCGGTGGCTGGGTGGACCGTCCCCGGCCGGTGAGGGGGGGCCGCCCGGCGTGCTGGCAGCGCGGTGCGTGGGCGCACGCGCTACAGCCGGCTGGTGGGGGCGGCCAGTGGCAGGCGCGCCGGCCGACGGACGCGGCAGGCGGCGCAGCTGCGCGCCGGCGCCCCCTGCTCGCGGCGCCTTGCGGCCAAAGTAGGTCCCCTCGCGGGCCCGGTGCGAAGCGCGGTGGCCATCTGCAGTGTGCTGGTCCGATTGAGGACTGTGTGCGCTGAGGATGCGCCGCCGCCCGGCGCTCGGCGCCGCGACGCCGTCTGCTGCTCGGTCGCCCCAGCGGTTCTCGCAGGTGGTTTGTATCGCAGCTGTGCGGACGTGTTGGCGCGTGCGCTGTGCTGGGAGAGTTCGCTTCGGCACCCAAGTGGGGCTTTTGTCCTTCTGTGGCGCTGGCGTTGGAGCTGCCGGTCACCGTAGGTGGCGCGTGTTGTCTCCCGCCGGCAATGCCACGACAGCACGCTCCCGGGCCTCTGTCGGCAGCGGCAAGCTCAGTTGGGAGCACGGGTGGTCGCACCTAAAGCGTCTACTCGCCTAACTCCGGGCGATTGCGCCTCTCTCGAACCCGACCAAGTACTTAGGACGGCGCTGCGCGCCGCCGGGACCTGAGAGGGTTTCGAGGTGTGTTGTGCAGGGGAGCTCAGCCTCCTCCTGTTTGCAGAATAATTGAGCGGACGCTTGCGTGTTCGCGCGGGCCCCCGGGACACACTCCCGGGCGGCCGGCTGCTCAGCTCTAGTTGACGCAGCTCCCTGGTTGATCCTGCCAGTAGTCATATGCTTGTCTCAAAGATTAAGCCATGCATGTCTCAGTACAAGCCGCATTAAGGTGAAACCGCGAATGGCTCATTAAATCAGTTATGGTTCCTTAGATCGTACCCACGTTACTTGGATAACTGTGGTAATTCTAGAGCTAATACATGCAAACAGAGTCCCGACCAGAGATGGAAGGGACGCTTTTATTAGATCAAAACCAATCGGTCGGCTCGTCCGGTCCGTTTGCCTTGGTGACTCTGAATAACTTTGGGCTGATCGCACGGTCCTCGTACCGGCGACGCATCTTTCAAATGTCTGCCTTATCAACTGTCGATGGTAGGTTCTGCGCCTACCATGGTTGTAACGGGTAACGGGGAATCAGGGTTCGATTCCGGAGAGGGAGCCTGAGAAACGGCTACCACATCCAAGGAAGGCAGCAGGCGCGCAAATTACCCACTCCCGGCACGGGGAGGTAGTGACGAAAAATAACGATACGGGACTCATCCGAGGCCCCGTAATCGGAATGAGTACACTTTAAATCCTTTAACGAGTATCTATTGGAGGGCAAGTCTGGTGCCAGCAGCCGCGGTAATTCCAGCTCCAATAGCGTATATTAAAGTTGTTGCGGTTAAAAAGCTCGTAGTTGGATTTGTGTCCCACGCTGTTGGTTCACCGCCCGTCGGTGTTTAACTGGCATGTATCGTGGGACGTCCTGCCGGTGGGGCGAGCCGAAGGCGTGCGACCGCCTCGTGCGTGCTCGTGCGTCCCGAGGCGGACCCCGTTGAAATCCTACCAGGGTGCTCTTTATTGAGTGTCTCGGTGGGCCGGCACGTTTACTTTGAACAAATTAGAGTGCTTAAAGCAGGCAAGCCCGCCTGAATACTGTGTGCATGGAATAATGGAATAGGACCTCGGTTCTATTTTGTTGGTTTTCGGAACCCGAGGTAATGATTAATAGGGACAGGCGGGGGCATTCGTATTGCGACGTTAGAGGTGAAATTCTTGGATCGTCGCAAGACGAACAGAAGCGAAAGCATTTGCCAAGTATGTTTTCATTAATCAAGAACGAAAGTTAGAGGTTCGAAGGCGATCAGATACCGCCCTAGTTCTAACCATAAACGATGCCAGCCAGCGATCCGCCGCAGTTCCTCCGATGACTCGGCGGGCAGCCTCCGGGAAACCAAAGCTTTTGGGTTCCGGGGGAAGTATGGTTGCAAAGCTGAAACTTAAAGGAATTGACGGAAGGGCACCACCAGGAGTGGAGCCTGCGGCTTAATTTGACTCAACACGGGAAACCTCACCAGGCCCGGACACCGGAAGGATTGACAGATTGATAGCTCTTTCTTGATTCGGTGGGTGGTGGTGCATGGCCGTTCTTAGTTGGTGGAGCGATTTGTCTGGTTAATTCCGATAACGAACGAGACTCTAGCCTGCTAACTAGTCGCGTGACATCCTTCGTGCTGTCAGCGATTACTTTTCTTCTTAGAGGGACAGGCGGCTTCTAGCCGCACGAGATTGAGCAATAACAGGTCTGTGATGCCCTTAGATGTTCTGGGCCGCACGCGCGCTACACTGAAGGAATCAGCGTGTCTTCCTAGGCCGAAAGGTCGGGGTAACCCGCTGAACCTCCTTCGTGCTAGGGATTGGGGCTTGCAATTGTTCCCCATGAACGAGGAATTCCCAGTAAGCGCGAGTCATAAGCTCGCGTTGATTACGTCCCTGCCCTTTGTACACACCGCCCGTCGCTACTACCGATTGAATGATTTAGTGAGGTCTTCGGACTGGTACGCGGCATTGACTCTGTCGTTGCCGATGCTACCGGAAAGATGACCAAACTTGATCATTTAGAGGAAGTAAAAGTCGTAACAAGGTTTCCGTAGGTGAACCTGCGGAAGGATCATTACCGACTAGACTGCATGTCTTTCGATGTGCGTGTCGTGTCGCGCAACACGCAGCTACCTGTACGGCTCGCAGTAGCCGTGCGCCGCGTGCGGAACCACGCGTTCGTCTCAAAACTAACGGCAATGTTGTGTGGTACGAGCGCTGAAGCGCTGGAGCGGCTGGCCTGCGGCACCTGGCGCCTGGCGCCGGTTTTGAATGACTTTCGCCCGACTGCCTGTCCGCTCCGGTGTGGAGCCGTACGACGCCCATCGGCCGTGAGGCCGTTGGACACTGAACGCTGGAACAGGGCCGCCACACGCCTCAGTCCCGCCTATGCAACTGTCTCGAAAGAGATGGTGGAAACTATGAAAAGATCACCCAGGACGGTGGATCACTCGGCTCGTGGGTCGATGAAGAACGCAGCAAATTGCGCGTCGACATGTGAACTGCAGGACACATGAACATCGACGTTTCGAACGCACATTGCGGTCCATGGATTCCGTTCCCGGGCCACGTCTGGCTGAGGGTCGGCTACGTATACTGAAGCGCGCGGCGTTTGCCCCGCTTCGCAGACCTGGGAGTGTCGTGGCCGCCTGTGGGGCCGGCCGCGTCTCCTTAACGTGCGATGCGCGCCCGTCGCCTGGCGGTTCGCATACCGGTACTTACTCGGTAGCGTGCACAGCCGGCTGGCGGTGTGGCGTGCGACACCTCGTACAACGACCTCAGAGCAGGCGAGACTACCCGCTGAATTTAAGCATATTACTAAGCGGAGGAAAAGAAACTAACAAGGATTCCCCCAGTAGCGGCGAGCGAACAGGGAAGAGTCCAGCACCGAACCCCGCAGGCTGCCGCCTGTCGTGGCATGTGGTGTTTGGGAGGGTCCACTACCCCGACGCCTCGCGCCGAGCCCAAGTCCAACTTGAATGAGGCCACGGCCCGTAGAGGGTGCCAGGCCCGTAGCGGCCGGTGCGAGCGTCGGCGGGACCTCTCCTTCGAGTCGGGTTGCTTGAGAGTGCAGCTCCAAGTGGGTGGTAAACTCCATCTGAGACTAAATATGACCACGAGACCGATAGCGAACAAGTACCGTGAGGGAAAGTTGAAAAGAACTTTGAAGAGAGAGTTCAAAAGTACGTGAAACCGTTCTGGGGTAAACGTGAGAAGTCCGAAAGGTCGAACGGGTGAGATTCACGCCCATCCGGCCACTGGCCTCCGCCCTCGGCAGATGGGGCCGGCCGCCCGCGCGGAGCAATTCGCGGCGGGGTCGTGTCCGGTTGCCTTTCCACTCGCCGCGGGGCGGGGCCGTTCCGGTGTGCGGTGGGCCGCACTTCTCCCCTAGTAGGACGTCGCGACCCGCTGGGTGCCGGCCTACGGCCCGGGTGCGCAGCCTGTCCTTCCGCGGGCCTCGGTTCGCGTCTGTTGGGCAGAGCCCCGGTGTCCTGGCTGGCTGCCCGGCGGTATATCTGGAGGAGTCGATTCGCCCCTTTGGGCGCTCGGGCTCCCGGCAAGCGCGCGCGGTTCTTCCCGGATGACGGACCTACCTGGCCCGGCCCCGGACCCGCGCCGCTGTTGGCTCGGGATGCTCTCGGGCGGAATAATCGCTCCCGTCAGCGGCGCTTCAGCTTTGGACAATTTCACGACCCGTCTTGAAACACGGACCAAGGAGTCTAACATGTGCGCGAGTCATTGGGCTGTACGAAACCTAAAGGCGTAATGAAAGTGAAGGTCTCGCCTTGCGCGGGCCGAGGGAGGATGGGGCTTCCCCGCCCTTCACGGGGCGGCGGCCTCCGCACTCCCGGGGCGTCTCGTCCTCATTGCGAGGTGAGGCGCACCTAGAGCGTACACGTTGGGACCCGAAAGATGGTGAACTATGCCTGGCCAGGACGAAGTCAGGGGAAACCCTGATGGAGGTCCGTAGCGATTCTGACGTGCAAATCGATCGTCGG
>NW_026047344.1:0-5000 GCF_023864345.2 Schistocerca serialis cubense
AGCTTACCTCTTCTTCAGAGAAGGGGTAGACCACGCGGTTGTTTTCGTAGACCCGCTGGTTCTCTAGTCTTATTCTTCGCTGTTCTTCCGAGTCGTCTTCTTCTCTATCGTCAGGTAACAGGGCACGGAGTAGGGCCTCCGCAGTTTCCTGCCAGGTTCCCGTCATCCGGTCCCCATCCCTGACGGTAGACAACACCATAGGTGATTTTATTTTTTCTCTGACTATTTTGTAGGGAAGTCCCCAGGGGTCCGTAGCCAATTGGCTTTGCACATATTTCTCCCAGCTTCTCATCCTGACAGCCTTAAGTTCCTGTTGGAACTGTTCTTTGGCTTCTCTGTATATTTGCTGCCATCGCTGCTTTTCATGCCAGACGACACACCGCTGGTAATACCTCCTCGCCCTCCGTACTGCTTGGCGCATTTGCCCCAGTTCGGCTGACCATGGTGAAGGGGAAGCCGCGACGGCCCTCCTCCTGGTTGGTACAGCTGCCTTTACTGCCCTGATTATCGCATTTGTAAGATCTTTGGTGTACTCCTCTACGTCGACATCACCCTCCAGTAACGCAGGGATGTCGCACTCCCTCGCCAGACGGTCCCAGTCAGTTTTATTGTAATTTAACTGCGTCTCCCACCCCTTGTCCCAGTGGCACTCGCTGTCTCCTATGGTAAATGTTATCATGTTATGATCACTGGTAGTGATCTGATCCCAGACTGTCCAGTTGAATAATTTTGTTGTAAGATTTGGTGTGATCAAGGTCACATCAATGTTTGTGCCATGTCCCCCCCCTCCGGAGTAGGTGGGAGGGTTTCCTTGTTTGTTCGCGACTATGAGTTGTAATGCCATGATCGTGTCGACAGCTTTTTCTCCTCTTTCATCCTGGGTGCCACTGAACCAAAGGGGGGATTTTGCATTGATATCCGCGGTCACGAGAATTTTCTTTCCCCGCAACGCCGTGGCTATTTGAACAAGCTTCTCCAAAAATTCTTCAATTTGTCTTCCGTACTGGAAGTACATATTGACTAGGTATAATAATCCAGTAGGTGAGTGAAGCTCCACGACGTTGCAGTGGTCATCCGAAAATTGTGCTAATGTGGTGGCTCTTAATGCTTTATTTGTTATCGGGACTCTGTTTGCATGTATTAGCTCTAGAATTACCACAGTTATCCAAGTAACGTGGGTACGATCTAAGGAACCATAACTGATTTAATGAGCCATTCGCGGTTTCACCTTAATGCGGCTTGTACTGAGACATGCATGGCTTAATCTTTGAGACAAGCATATGACTACTGGCAGGATCAACCAGGGAGCTGCGTCAACTAGAGCTGAGCAGCCGGCCGCCCGGGAGTGTGTCCCGGGGGCCCGCGCGAACACGCAAGCGTCCGCTCAATTATTCTGCAAACAGGAGGAGGCTGCGCTCCCCTGCACCATACACCTCGAAACCCTCTCAGGTCCCGGCGGCGCGCAGCGCCGTCCTAAGTACTTGGTCGGGTTCGAGAGAGGCGCAATCGCCCGGAGTTTGGCGAGTAGACGCTTTAGGTGCGACCACCCGTGCTCCCAACTGAGCTTGCCGCTGCCGACAGAGGCCCGGGAGCGTGCTGTCGTGGCATTGCCGGCGGGAGACAACACGCGCCACCTACGGTGACCGGCAGCTCCAACGCCAGCGCCACAGAAGGACAAAAGCCCCACTTGGGTGCCGAAGCGAACTCTCCCAGCACAGCGCACGCGCCAACACGTCCGCACAGCTGCGATACAAACCACCTGCGAGAACCGCAGAGGCGACCGAGCAGCAGACGGCGTCGCGGCGCCGAGCGCCGGGCGGCGGCGCATCCTCAGCGCACACAGTCCTCAATCGGACCAGCACACTGCAGATGTCCACCGCGCTTCGCACCGGGCCCGCGAGGACCTACTTTGGCCGCACGGCGCCGCGTGCAGGGTGCGCCGGCGCGCAGCTGCGCCGCCTGCCGCCTCCGTCGGCCGGCGCGCCTGCCAGTGGCCGCCCCCACCAGCCGGCTGTAGCGCGTGCGCCCACGCACCGCGCGGCCAGCACGCCGGGCGGCCCCCCCTCACCGGCCGGGGCCGGTCCCACCCAGCCACCGCCGCGTATCGCTTCACACCCACATGCCATTCACGTTCGTGGGCATGGTGGGTATCGCTGAAACAACCGGTTGGTAGCTCAACCGATCGTCGCCATCACTGATTCACCTCTAGCGAGAACAACCGCACCACAACGGTTTACCAGTTGTTCATTTGCGTAACGTCACCAGCAAACGTAGGCGTCCATCGCCATTTGCAAATTCAACGATTGTTGCATGCCTGTGTCAGGTGTCACGACACACTATGTCTGCCCACATACACGCAACAACATGTGCACGCTTCGCAAACACGTGGAAGGTGGCCCCCGTACGTATGCGATGTCCATTGCGCAAACGACTGTCAACCGGCCTCTGTCGCATGTCGCAGATGTGGAACGCAGTGCACCATGCTATCACGGTGTGTGAGAAGAGACGACAACGTCTGACAACACGCGCCACTACATCAACAGACGGCTCATGCTGATCGCCATCCAGGGCATACCACACTGCACTCCAGCTCTTATAGGGAGACGACACGTAGCTGCGTGCACAACATTTGGACCGCATGGTTCGCCGTTGTTGGCGCAGTCGTTGTACGGTCACATGTACCACGATGTATCATTCAGTACATGAGGACCAATGTGCAGTACAGTGTGTGATTTGGAGGTACAACATCAGCGGACAGTTGACACAGGCCGTACCACAGCGTAGGCGCAGTGCTTCGCCATGCGAATGCCAATGAACAACTGCGAAGGGCATTGAGCATGTACGTCCTGCTGCCATCCACATTACAGTGTATCGCTGCAAGGTGTTTAACATGAAGCGATACACTGGGGACCGGGCAGTGCGAGTAGCAAACTATATTGCGGGGGTTGCAGTTAGGCAACACTACACTAATTTAACGCGTCGTATGACAATTACAGAGCAGGTTAAGGCCCAACGTGTGTTGGGTTAAGGCCCAACGTGTGTTGGGTTAAGGCCCAACGTGTGTTGGGTTAAGGCCCAACGTGTGTTGGGTTAAGGCCCAACGTGTGTTGGGTTAAGGCCCAACGTGTGTTGGGTTAAGGCCCAACGTGTGTTGGGTTAAGGCCCAACGTGTGTTGGGTTAAGGCCCAACGTGTGTTGGGTTACAGCACAATATGGGTTACGTTAAGGGGCAATGTGGGTTACGTTAAGGGGCAATGTGGGTTACGTTAAGGCGCAATATAGGTTACGTTAAGGCGCAATATAGGTTACGTTAAGGCGCAATATAGGTTACGTTAAGGCGCAATATAGGTTACGTTAAGGCGCAATATAGGTTACGTTAAGGCGCAATATAGGTTACGTTAAGGCGCAATATAGGTTACGTTAAGGCGCAATATAGGTTACGTTAAGGCGCAATATAGGTTACGTTAAGGCGCAATATAGGTTACGTTAAGGCGCAATATAGGTTACGTTAAGGCGCAATATAGGTTACGTTAAGGCGCAATATAGGTTACGTTAAGGCGCAATATAGGTTACATTAAGGCGCAATATAGGTTACATTAAGGCGCAATATAGGTTACATTAAGGCGCAATATAGGTTAGGTTAAAACACGACATAGGTTAGGTTAAGGCACGACATAGGTTAGGTTAAGGCACGACATAGGTTAGGTTAAGGCACGACATAGGTTAGGTTAAGGCACGACATAGGTTAGGTTAAGGCACGACATAGGTTAGGTTAAGGCACGACATAGGTTAGGTTAAGGCACGACATAGGTTAGGTTAAGGCACGACATAGGTTAGGTTAAGGCACGACATAGGTTAGGTTAAGGCACGACATAGGTTAGGTTAAGGCACGACATAGGTTAGGTTAAGGCACGACATAGGTTAGGTTAAGGCACGACATAGGTTAGGTTAAGGCACGACATAGGTTAGGTTAAGGCACGACATAGGTTAGGTTAAGGCACGACATAGGTTAGGTTAAGGCACGACATAGGTTAGGTTAAGGCACGACATAGGTTAGGTTAAGGCACGACATAGGTTAGGTTAAGGCACGACATAGGTTAGGTTAAGGCACGACATAGGTTAGGTTAAGGCACGACATAGGTTAGGTTAAGGCACGACATAGGTTAGGTTAAGGCACGACATAGGTTAGGTTAAGGCACGACATAGGTTAGGTTAAGGCACGACATAGGTTAGGTTAAGGCACGACATAGGTTAGGTTAAGGCACGACATAGGTTAGGTTAAGGTACGACATAGGTTAGGTTAAGGTACGACATAGGTTAGGTTAAGGTACGACATAGGTTAGGTTAAGGTACGACATAGGTTAGGTTAAGGTACGACATAGGTTAGGTTAAGGTACGACATAGGTTAGGTTAAGGTACGACATAGGTTAGGTTAAGGTACGACATAGGTTAGGTTCAGGTACGACATAGGTTAGGTTAAGGTACGACATAGGTTAGGTTAAGGTACGACATAGGTTAGGTTAAGGTACGACATAGGTTAGGTTAAGGTACGACATAGGTTAGGTTAAGGTACACATTGTTGTAAGGAAAGGTTTAATGGGGGGGGGGGGCGGCGGCCGGTTTGTTGATTGTGATTATAGTACGTGGATGCCTGCGGTATCATCTGATTTGCCACGTCAGGATGTACCTTTGGCTCATGACAGGCGGCGCTCTCATTCCATGCTTGTGGCAGACCTGTGTCTTTCATTCCTGCCATTGTTTGTGTGCTGTGAGAGGAGGCAGTATTGTGATGTTGGGTGCACCCCTGTGTAGGACATGTGTGGGTGTTGGTGGCTTGGCTGAGCAATGGTGGTTGTCGGGTGGGTGGGATATTCTGTTTTCTGTGTGGACCTCCCAGTCTGGTTATGACAGTGTGGATTGTCTAATGTGGCGGAGAGGATGCACTGGGTGTTGTTGCATGCTGGTGCTTACATATTGTCTGTGTGCGTGTTACAGGCAGA
>NW_026047344.1:10000-12500 GCF_023864345.2 Schistocerca serialis cubense
GGGTCATCGCCAGATCCAGCAGAAAGGTGTTATGGAGCATCCCATCCTGAGGGATGAAAGCCCGCTGACGACCGTCCAAGGCACAGTGGCGCATAAGGCGGCCAACCAGGACCTTGTGGAAGACCCTGGTCAGCACCGAACACACCGTGATAGGTCGGAAGTCAGCGGGGGATGCTACGGCGGTCTTCTTGGGCAGCAAGGTGGTACGAGCTTGTAGGAGACGGGATGGGAGGGAACGTGAGAGGAGTAGCAGGTTGAGGAATTTAAGAAGAGCCTCACGAGGAAGGCGACGTAACTGGGATGGTGTAAGGCGATCAGGGCCTGCAGCGGAGTTGCGAGGGGGAAGAGCTGCAGCTACCTCGTCCGCAGTAATGGGCGCCCATAGAACTTCGAAGGGCACACACTTACAAAATGGCAGCAACTCACCTGAGAGACCCTCCCCACGTGGAGGCCGAGACCTGACACGAGGGGGAGTAAAGAGATCCCTCCAAAACTCAATCAGCCCCGGGATGGTGGGTGGCTGATGGAGAAGTGTGCCATCGAGAAGACCATTTATGCAGCGTGCTGGGTTCTTCTTAAAAGCACGCTGCACTACTGCGTATTCCCACCTTCTTCTCGCCCGCTTCCGCTCCGGTGGCTGTTGGAATTTCTTACCAGGAGCTTGACAAACAAGTGGTTCCCTGCTACCTAGTTCTTCAAGAGCGGGAACAAGCATGGCTTGGATGGTATTCCGGCTAGCAGTGGGGCCCAAGGCCACAACTGCATCAAGTGAGCGGAACCGCGGGCCCGAGGAGGGCAACTCAACTAACAGGGACCAGATAGCCCGATCGGCGCCTTCCCCCAGAGAAGATGACTGTGGTGGGGAAGAGCCCACAGCAGATCCGTCTACAGAGGCCTGATGATCTTGGTCTCTCTTTAAGAGCTCAGCAGCAAAGTTGGCCACCATGTTCTTATAGGCCTGCACCCTGCGCTGACACTTGATAGATTCAAGTGTGCGCTCTGGGAAGGCTTTGGCCAGCTCTTGGTTAAAGAACCGGCAGCCTTGGAGGGACAAAGTCGCCTCAGCATGCGCAAGACGGAGCAACTCTTCTTGCGACCACCTGGCCTTCTTCCTTGCCGTTTGCACTTCCGCGTTGGCGGCATCAGGGTGGGCACGACGGCGATGAACGCCGAGCCCGGTCTTTGTTGAAAATGACCGCAGACATTCAGGGCAGACAGCGGGGAGCGGCGCTCGACCCGCACTGGTTGGCTGGCTGGAAAGCTCGTCAGCTGGCACAGGCACTCCAGTGGGAGGCCTGGTACCTTGTTTTCTTCTACTGCTTGCACCAGCTGGAAACAAAAGGCAGGGGGGGAGGTAACCCCCAAGCCTCGAACGACACCCTGCTCTGTCGGTCGGAGAGCTTCAAAAAGAATTACACCTTTCTTAGCACCCCTTACGACCCCCGCCACTTGAAGGCCAGAGCTCGGATTTCCCACAGAGAGGCTAATCGAACCATCATCCACCCGACATCGCAAGGATGCTAAGGGGTGGATCGAGAGGGTCCATATATTACGCATCAGGTGGGCATTTGAGAGTCATAGTTACTCCCGCCGTTTACCCGCGCTTGCTTGAATTTCTTCACGTTGACATTCAGAGCACTGGGCAGAAATCACATTGCGTCAACACCCGCTAGGGCCATCGCAATGCTTTGTTTTAATTAGACAGTCGGATTCCCCCAGTCCGTGCCAGTTCTGAGTTGATCGTTGAATGGCGGCCGAAGAGAATCCGCGCACCCGCGCGCCCCCGGAGGAGCACGCTAAGGCGGACGCGGCCTCGCAGCAAGGAAGATCCGTGGGAGGCCAAGGCACGGGACCGAGCTCGGATCCTGCACGCAGGTTGAAGCACCGGGGCGCGAACGCCGCGCAGGCGCGCGCATCCTGCACCGCCGGCCAGCACGAGGCCAACCAACGGCGAGAGCAGACCACGCCCGCGCTAAACGCCCGCACTTACCGGCACCCCTACGGCACTCACCTCGCCCAGGCCCGGCACGTTAGCGCTGACCCACTTCCCGACCAAGCCCGACACGCCCCGATCCTCAGAGCCAATCCTTATCCCGAAGTTACGGATCCAATTTGCCGACTTCCCTTACCTACATTATTCTATCGACTAGAGGCTCTTCACCTTGGAGACCTGCTGCGGATATGGGTACGAACCGGCGCGACACCTCCACGTGGCCCTCTCCCGGATTTTCAAGGTCCGAGGGGAAGATCGGGACACCGCCGCAACTGCGGTGCTCTTCGCGTTCCAAACCCTATCTCCCTGCTAGAGGATTCCAGGGAACTCGAACGCTCATGCAGAAAAGAAAACTCTTCCCCGATCTCCCGACGGCGTCTCCGGGTCCTTTTGGGTTACCCCGACGAGCATCTCTAAAAGAGGGGCCCGACTTGTATCGGTTCCGCTGCCGGGTTCCGGAATAGGAACCGGATTCCCTTTCGCCCAACGGGGGCCAGCACAAAGTGC
>NW_026047344.1:17500-20000 GCF_023864345.2 Schistocerca serialis cubense
GATACAAACCACCTGCGAGAACCGCAGAGGCGACCGAGCAGCAGACGGCGTCGCGGCGCCGAGCGCCGGGCGGCGGCGCATCCTCAGCGCACACAGTCCTCAATCGGACCAGCACACTGCAGATGTCCACCGCGCTTCGCACCGGGCCCGCGAGGACCTACTTTGGCCGCACGGCGCCGCGTGCAGGGTGCGCCGGCGCGCAGCTGCGCCGCCTGCCGCCTCCGTCGGCCGGCGCGCCTGCCAGTGGCCGCCCCCACCAGCCGGCTGTAGCGCGTGCGCCCACGCACCGCGCGGCCAGCACGCCGGGCGGCCCCCCCTCACCGGCCGGGGCCGGTCCCACCCAGCCACCGCCGCGTATCGCTTCACACCCACATGCCATTCACGTTCGTGGGCATGGTGGGTATCGCTGAAACAACCGGTTGGTAGCTCAACCGATCGTCGCCATCACTGATTCACCTCTAGCGAGAACAACCGCACCACAACGGTTTACCAGTTGTTCATTTGCGTAACGTCACCAGCAAACGTAGGCGTCCATCGCCATTTGCAAATTCAACGATTGTTGCATGCCTGTGTCAGGTGTCACGACACACTATGTCTGCCCACATACACGCAACAACATGTGCACGCTTCGCAAACACGTGGAAGGTGGCCCCCGTACGTATGCGATGTCCATTGCGCAAACGACTGTCAACCGGCCTCTGTCGCATGTCGCAGATGTGGAACGCAGTGCACCATGCTATCACGGTGTGTGAGAAGAGACGACAACGTCTGACAACACGCGCCACTACATCAACAGACGGCTCATGCTGATCGCCATCCAGGGCATACCACACTGCACTCCAGCTCTTATAGGGAGACGACACGTAGCTGCGTGCACAACATTTGGACCGCATGGTTCGCCGTTGTTGGCGCAGTCGTTGTACGGTCACATGTACCACGATGTATCATTCAGTACATGAGGACCAATGTGCAGTACAGTGTGTGATTTGGAGGTACAACATCAGCGGACAGTTGACACAGGCCGTACCACAGCGTAGGCGCAGTGCTTCGCCATGCGAATGCCAATGAACAACTGCGAAGGGCATTGAGCATGTACGTCCTGCTGCCATCCACATTACAGTGTATCGCTGCAAGGTGTTTAACATGAAGCGATACACTGGGGACCGGGCAGTGCGAGTAGCAAACTATATTGCGGGGGTTGCAGTTAGGCAACACTACACTAATTTAACGCGTCGTATGACAATTACAGAGCAGGTTAAGGCCCAACGTGTGTTGGGTTAAGGCCCAACGTGTGTTGGGTTAAGGCCCAACGTGTGTTGGGTTAAGGCCCAACGTGTGTTGGGTTAAGGCCCAACGTGTGTTGGGTTAAGGCCCAACGTGTGTTGGGTTAAGGCCCAACGTGTGTTGGGTTAAGGCCCAACGTGTGTTGGGTTAAGGCCCAACGTGTGTTGGGTTACAGCACAATATGGGTTACGTTAAGGGGCAATGTGGGTTACGTTAAGGGGCAATGTGGGTTACGTTAAGGCGCAATATAGGTTACGTTAAGGCGCAATATAGGTTACGTTAAGGCGCAATATAGGTTACGTTAAGGCGCAATATAGGTTACGTTAAGGCGCAATATAGGTTACGTTAAGGCGCAATATAGGTTACGTTAAGGCGCAATATAGGTTACGTTAAGGCGCAATATAGGTTACGTTAAGGCGCAATATAGGTTACGTTAAGGCGCAATATAGGTTACGTTAAGGCGCAATATAGGTTACGTTAAGGCGCAATATAGGTTACGTTAAGGCGCAATATAGGTTACGTTAAGGCGCAATATAGGTTACGTTAAGGCGCAATATAGGTTACATTAAGGCGCAATATAGGTTACATTAAGGCGCAATATAGGTTACATTAAGGCGCAATATAGGTTACATTAAGGCGCAATATAGGTTAGGTTAAAACACGACATAGGTTAGGTTAAGGCACGACATAGGTTAGGTTAAGGCACGACATAGGTTAGGTTAAGGCACGACATAGGTTAGGTTAAGGCACGACATAGGTTAGGTTAAGGCACGACATAGGTTAGGTTAAGGCACGACATAGGTTAGGTTAAGGCACGACATAGGTTAGGTTAAGGCACGACATAGGTTAGGTTAAGGCACGACATAGGTTAGGTTAAGGCACGACATAGGTTAGGTTAAGGCACGACATAGGTTAGGTTAAGGCACGACATAGGTTAGGTTAAGGCACGACATAGGTTAGGTTAAGGCACGACATAGGTTAGGTTAAGGCACGACATAGGTTAGGTTAAGGCACGACATAGGTTAGGTTAAGGCACGACATAGGTTAGGTTAAGGCACGACATAGGTTAGGTTAAGGCACGACATAGGTTAGGTTAAGGCACGACATAGGTTAGGTTAAGGCACGACATAGGTTAGGTTAAGGCACGACATAGGTTAGGTTAAGGCACGACATAGGTTAGGTTAAGGCACGACATAGGTTAGGTTAAGGCACGACA
>NW_026047344.1:30000-32500 GCF_023864345.2 Schistocerca serialis cubense
CGCACCGGGCCCGCGAGGACCTACTTTGGCCGCACGGCGCCGCGTGCAGGGTGCGCCGGCGCGCAGCTGCGCCGCCTGCCGCCTCCGTCGGCCGGCGCGCCTGCCAGTGGCCGCCCCCACCAGCCGGCTGTAGCGCGTGCGCCCACGCACCGCGCGGCCAGCACGCCGGGCGGCCCCCCCTCACCGGCCGGGGCCGGTCCCACCCAGCCACCGCCGCGTATCGCTTCACACCCACATGCCATTCACGTTCGTGGGCATGGTGGGTATCGCTGAAACAACCGGTTGGTAGCTCAACCGATCGTCGCCATCACTGATTCACCTCTAGCGAGAACAACCGCACCACAACGGTTTACCAGTTGTTCATTTGCGTAACGTCACCAGCAAACGTAGGCGTCCATCGCCATTTGCAAATTCAACGATTGTTGCATGCCTGTGTCAGGTGTCACGACACACTATGTCTGCCCACATACACGCAACAACATGTGCACGCTTCGCGAACACGTGGAAGGTGGCCCCCGTACGTATGCGATGTCCATTGCGCGAACGACTGTCAACCGGCCTCTGTCGCATGTCGCAGATGTGGAACGCAGTGCACCATGCTATCACGGTGTGTGAGAAGAGACGACTACGTCTGACAACACGCGCCACTACATCAACAGACGGCTCATGCTGATCGCCATCCAGGGCATACCACACTGCAATCCAGCTCTTATAGGGAGACGACACGTAGCTGAGTGCACAACATTTGGACCGCATGGTTCGCCGTTGTTGGCGCAGTCGTTGTACGGTCACATGTACCACGATGTATCATTCAGTACATGAGGACCAATGTGCAGTACAGTGTGTGATTTGGACGTACAACATCAGCGGACAGTTGACACAGGCCGTACCACAGCGTAGGCTAAGTGCTTCGCCATGCGAATGCCAATGAACAACTGCAAATGCCAATGAACAACTGCAAAGGGCATTGAGCATGTACGTCCTGCTGCCATCCACATTACAGTGTATAGCTGCAAGGTGTTTAACATGAAGCGATACACTGGGGACCGGGCAGTGCGAGTAGCAAACTATATTGCGGGGGTTGCAGTTAGGCAACACTACACTAATTTAACGCGTCGTATGACAATTACAGAGCAGGTTAAGGCCCAACGTGTGTTGGGTTAAGGCCCAACGTGTGTTGGGTTAAGGCCCAACGTGTGTTGGGTTAAGGCCCAACGTGTGTTGGGTTAAGGCCCAACGTGTGTTGGGTTAAGGCCCAACGTGTGTTGGGTTAAGGCCCAACGTGTGTTGGGTTAAGGCCCAACGTGTGTTGGGTTAAGGCCCAACGTGTGTTGGGTTAAGGCCCAACGTGTGTTGGGTTAAGGCCCAACGTGTGTTGGGTTAAGGCCCAACGTGTGTTGGGTTAAGGCCCAACGTGTGTTGGGTTAAGGCCCAACGTGTGTTGGGTTAAGGCCCAACGTGTGTTGGGTTAAGGCCCAACGTGTGTTGGGTTAAGGCCCAACGTGTGTTGGGTTAAGGCCCAACATAGGTTGGGTTAAGGCCCAACATAGGTTGGGTTAAGGCGCAACATAGGTTGGGTTAAGGCGCAACATAGGTTGGGTTAAGGCGCAACATAGGTTGGGTTAAGGCGCAACATAGGTTGGGTTAAGGCGCAACATAGGTTGGGTTAAGGCGCAACATAGGTTGGGTTAAGGCGCAACATAGGTTGGGTTAAGGCGCAACATAGGTTGGGTTAAGGCGCAACATAGGTTAGGTTAAGGCGCAACATAGGTTAGGTTAAGGCGCAACATAGGTTAGGTTAAGGCGCAACATAGGTTAGGTTAAGGCGCAACATAGGTTAGGTTAAGGCGCAACATAGGTTAGGTTAAGGCGCAACATAGGTTAGGTTAAGGCGCAACATAGGTTAGGTTAAGGCGCAACATAGGTTAGGTTAAGGCGCAACATAGGTTAGGTTAAGGCGCAACATAGGTTAGGTTAAGGCGCAACATAGGTTAGGTTAAGGCGCAACATAGGTTAGGTTAAGGCGCAACATAGGTTAGGTTAAGGCGCAACATAGGTTAGGTTAAGGCGCAACATAGGTTAGGTTAAGGCGCAACATAGGTTAGGTTAAGGCGCAACATAGGTTAGGTTAAGGCGCAACATAGGTTAGGTTAAGGCGCAACATAGGTTAGGTTAAGGCGCAACATAGGTTAGGTTAAGGCGCAACATAGGTTAGGTTGAGGTACCGTATAGGTTAGGTTAAGGTACAGTATAGTTTAGGTTAAGGTACAGTATAGTTTAGGTTAAGGTACAGTATAGTTTAGGTTAAGGTACAGTATAGTTTAGGTTAAGGTACAGTATAGTTTAGGTTAAGGTACAGTATAGTTTAGGTTAAGGTACAGTATAGTTTAGGTTAAGGTACACATTGTTGTATGGAAAGGTGTAATGGGGGGGGGGGGGGGGGGCGGCCGGTCGGTTTGTTGATTGTGATTATAGTAAGTGGATGCCTGCGGCATCATCT
>NW_026047344.1:40000-45000 GCF_023864345.2 Schistocerca serialis cubense
TTCCTTCAGTGTAGCGCGCGTGCGGCCCAGAACATCTAAGGGCATCACAGACCTGTTATTGCTCAATCTCGTGCGGCTAGAAGCCGCCTGTCCCTCTAAGAAGAAAAGTAATCGCTGACAGCACGAAGGATGTCACGCGACTAGTTAGCAGGCTAGAGTCTCGTTCGTTATCGGAATTAACCAGACAAATCGCTCCACCAACTAAGAACGGCCATGCACCACCACCCACCGAATCAAGAAAGAGCTATCAATCTGTCAATCCTTCCGGTGTCCGGGCCTGGTGAGGTTTCCCGTGTTGAGTCAAATTAAGCCGCAGGCTCCACTCCTGGTGGTGCCCTTCCGTCAATTCCTTTAAGTTTCAGCTTTGCAACCATACTTCCCCCGGAACCCAAAAGCTTTGGTTTCCCGGAGGCTGCCCGCCGAGTCATCGGAGGAACTGCGGCGGATCGCTGGCTGGCATCGTTTATGGTTAGAACTAGGGCGGTATCTGATCGCCTTCGAACCTCTAACTTTCGTTCTTGATTAATGAAAACATACTTGGCAAATGCTTTCGCTTCTGTTCGTCTTGCGACGATCCAAGAATTTCACCTCTAACGTCGCAATACGAATGCCCCCGCCTGTCCCTATTAATCATTACCTCGGGTTCCGAAAACCAACAAAATAGAACCGAGGTCCTATTCCATTATTCCATGCACACAGTATTCAGGCGGGCTTGCCTGCTTTAAGCACTCTAATTTGTTCAAAGTAAACGTGCCGGCCCACCGAGACACTCACTCAAGAGCACCCTGGTAGGATTGCAACGGGGTCCGCCTCGGGACGCACGAGCACGCACGAGGCGCGTCGCACGCCTTCAGCTCGCCCCACCGGCAGGACGTCCCACGATACATGCCAGTTAAACACCGACGGGCGGTGAACCAACAGCGTGGGACACAAATCCAACTACGAGCTTTTTAACCGCAACAACTTTAATATACGCTATTGGAGCTGGAATTACCGCGGCTGCTGGCACCAGACTTGCCCTCCAATAGATACTCGTTAAAGGATTTAAAGTGTACTCATTCCGATTACGGGGCCTCGGATGAGTCCCGTATCGTTATTTTTCGTCACTACCTCCCCGTGCCGGGAGTGGGTAATTTGCGCGCCTGCTGCCTTCCTTGGATGTGGTAGCCGTTTCTCAGGCTCCCTCTCCGGAATCGAACCCTGATTCCCCGTTACCCGTTACAACCATGGTAGGCGCAGAACCTACCATCGACAGTTGATAAGGCAGACATTTGAAAGATGCGTCGCCGGTACGAGGACCGTGCGATCAGCCCAAAGTTGTTCAGAGTCACCAAGGCAAACGGACCGGACGAGCCGACCGATTGGTTTTGATCTAATAAAAGCGTCCCTTCCATCTCTGGTCGGGACTCTGTTTGCATGTATTAGCTCTAGAATTACCACAGTTATCCAAGTAACGTGGGTACGATCTAAGGAACCATAACTGATTTAATGAGCCATTCGCGGTTTCACCTTAATGCGGCTTGTACTGAGACATGCATGGCTTAATCTTTGAGACAAGCATATGACTACTGGCAGGATCAACCAGGGAGCTGCGTCAACTAGAGCTGAGCAGCCGGCCGCCCGGGAGTGTGTCCCGGGGGCCCGCGCGAACACGCAAGCGTCCGCTCAATTATTCTGCAAACAGGAGGAGGCTGAGCTCCCCTGCACCATACACCTCGAAACCCTCTCAGGTCCCGGCGGCGCGCAGCGCCGTCCTAAGTACTTGGTCGGGTTCGAGAGAGGCGCAATCGCCCGGGGTTTGGCGAGTAGACGCTTTAGGTGCGACCACCCGTGCTCCCAACTGAGCTTGCCGCTGCCGACAGAGGCCCGGGAGCGTGCTGTCGTGGCATTGCCGGCGGGAGACAACACGCGCCACCTACGGTGACCGGCAGCTCCAACGCCAGCGCCACAGAAGGACAAAAGCCCCACTTGGGTGCCGAAGCGAACTCTCCCAGCACAGCGCACGCGCCAACACGTCCGCACAGCTGCGATACAAACCACCTGCGAGAACCGCAGAGGCGACCGAGCAGCAGACGGCGTCGCGGCGCCGAGCGCCGGGCGGCGGCGCATCCTCAGCGCACACAGTCCTCAATCGGACCAGCACACTGCAGATGTCCACCGCGCTTCGCACCGGGCCCGCGAGGACCTACTTTGGCCGCACGGCGCCGCGTGCAGGGTGCGCCGGCGCGCAGCTGCGCCGCCTGCCGCCTCCGTCGGCCGGCGCGCCTGCCACTGGCCGCCCCCACCAGCCGGCTGTAGCGCGTGCGCCCACGCACCGCGCGGCCAGCACGCCGGGAGGCCCCCCCTCACCGGCCGGGGACGGTCCCACCCAGCCACCGCCGCGTATCGCTTCACACCCAGATGCCATTCACGTTCGTGGGCATGGTGGGTATCGCTGGAACAACCGGTTGGTAGCTCAACCGATCGTCGCCATCACTGATTCACCTCTAGCGAGAACAACCGCACCACAACGGTTTACCAGTTGTTCATTTGCGTAACGTCACCAGCAAACGTAGGCGTCCATCGCCATTTGCAAATTCAACGATTGTTGCATGCCTGTGTCAGGTGTCACGACACACTATGTCTGCCCACATACACGCAACAACATGTGCACGCTTCGCGAACACGTGGAAGGTGGCCCCCGTACGTATGCGATGTCCATTGCGCGAACGACTGTCAACCGGCCTCTGTCGCATGTCGCAGATGTGGAACGCAGTGCACCATGCTATCACGGTGTGTGAGAAGAGACGACTACGTCTGACAACACGCGCCACTACATCAACAGACGGCTCATGCTGATCGCCATCCAGGGCATACCACACTGCAATCCAGCTCTTATAGGGAGACGACACGTAGCTGAGTGCACAACATTTGGACCGCATGGTTCGCCGTTGTTGGCGCAGTCGTTGTACGGTCACATGTACCACGATGTATCATTCAGTACATGAGGACCAATGTGCAGTACAGTGTGTGATTTGGACGTACAACATCAGCGGACAGTTGACACAGGCCGTACCACAGCGTAGGCTAAGTGCTTCGCCATGCGAATGCCAATGAACAACTGCAAATGCCAATGAACAACTGCAAAGGGCATTGAGCATGTACGTCCTGCTGCCATCCACATTACAGTGTATAGCTGCAAGGTGTTTAACATGAAGCGATACACTGGGGACCGGGCAGTGCGAGTAGCAAACTATATTGCGGGGGTTGCAGTTAGGCAACACTACACTAATTTAACGCGTCGTATGACAATTACAGAGCAGGTTAAGGCCCAACGTGTGTTGGGTTAAGGCCCAACGTGTGTTGGGTTAAGGCCCAACGTGTGTTGGGTTAAGGCCCAACGTGTGTTGGGTTAAGGCCCAACGTGTGTTGGGTTAAGGCCCAACGTGTGTTGGGTTAAGGCCCAACGTGTGTTGGGTTAAGGCCCAACGTGTGTTGGGTTAAGGCCCAACGTGTGTTGGGTTAAGGCCCAACGTGTGTTGGGTTAAGGCCCAACGTGTGTTGGGTTAAGGCCCAACGTGTGTTGGGTTAAGGCCCAACGTGTGTTGGGTTAAGGCCCAACGTGTGTTGGGTTAAGGCCCAACGTGTGTTGGGTTAAGGCCCAACATAGGTTGGGTTAAGGCCCAACATAGGTTGGGTTAAGGCCCAACATAGGTTGGGTTAAGGCGCAACATAGGTTGGGTTAAGGCGCAACATAGGTTGGGTTAAGGCGCAACATAGGTTGGGTTAAGGCGCAACATAGGTTGGGTTAAGGCGCAACATAGGTTGGGTTAAGGCGCAACATAGGTTGGGTTAAGGCGCAACATAGGTTGGGTTAAGGCGCAACATAGGTTAGGTTAAGGCGCAACATAGTTTAGGTTAAGGCGCAACATAGGTTAGGTTAAGGCGCAACATAGGTTAGGTTAAGGCGCAACATAGGTTAGGTTAAGGCGCAACATAGGTTAGGTTAAGGCGCAACATAGGTTAGGTTAAGGCGCAACATAGGTTAGGTTAAGGCGCAACATAGGTTAGGTTAAGGCGCAACATAGGTTAGGTTAAGGCGCAACATAGGTTAGGTTAAGGCGCAACATAGGTTAGGTTAAGGCGCAACATAGGTTAGGTTAAGGCGCAACATAGGTTAGGTTAAGGCGCAACATAGGTTAGGTTAAGGCGCAACATAGGTTAGGTTAAGGCGCAACATAGGTTAGGTTAAGGCGCAACATAGGTTAGGTTAAGGCGCAACATAGGTTAGGTTAAGGCGCAACATAGGTTAGGTTAAGGCGCAACATAGGTTAGGTTAAGGCGCAACATAGGTTAGGTTAAGGCGCAACATAGGTTAGGTTGAGGCACAATATAGGTTAGGTTGAGGTACCGTATAGGTTAGGTTAAGGTACAGTATAGTTTAGGTTAAGGTACAGTATAGTTTAGGTTAAGGTACAGTATAGTTTAGGTTAAGGTACAGTATAGTTTAGGTTAAGGTACAGTATAGTTTAGGTTAAGGTACAGTATAGTTTAGGTTAAGGTACAGTATAGTTTAGGTTAAGGTACACATTGTTGTATGGAAAGGTGTAATGGGGGGGGGGGGGGGCGGCCGGTCGGTTTGTTGATTGTGATTATAGTAAGTGGATGCCTGCGGCATCATCTGATTTGCCACGTCAGGATGCACCTTTGGCTCATGACAGGCGGCGCTCCGATTCCATGCTTGTGGCAGACCTGTGTCTTTCATTCCTGCCATTGTTTGTGTGCTGTGAGAGGAGGCAGTATTGTGATGTTGGGTGCACCCCTGTGTAGGACATGTGTGGGTGTTGGTGGCTTAGCTGAGCAATGGTGGTTGTCGGGGGGGTGGGATATTCCGTTTTCTGAGTGGACCTCCCAGTCTGGTTATGACAGTGTGGATTGTCTCATGTGGCGGAGAGGATGCACTGGGTGTTGTTCCATGCTGGTGCTTACATATTGTCTGTGTGCGTGTTACAGGCGGAGAG
>NW_026047344.1:52500-57500 GCF_023864345.2 Schistocerca serialis cubense
CGGCCATGCACCACCACCCACCGAATCAAGAAAGAGCTATCAATCTGTCAATCCTTCCGGTGTCCGGGCCTGGTGAGGTTTCCCGTGTTGAGTCAAATTAAGCCGCAGGCTCCACTCCTGGTGGTGCCCTTCCGTCAATTCCTTTAAGTTTCAGCTTTGCAACCATACTTCCCCCGGAACCCAAAAGCTTTGGTTTCCCGGAGGCTGCCCGCCGAGTCATCGGAGGAACTGCGGCGGATCGCTGGCTGGCATCGTTTATGGTTAGAACTAGGGCGGTATCTGATCGCCTTCGAACCTCTAACTTTCGTTCTTGATTAATGAAAACATACTTGGCAAATGCTTTCGCTTCTGTTCGTCTTGCGACGATCCAAGAATTTCACCTCTAACGTCGCAATACGAATGCCCCCGCCTGTCCCTATTAATCATTACCTCGGGTTCCGAAAACCAACAAAATAGAACCGAGGTCCTATTCCATTATTCCATGCACACAGTATTCAGGCGGGCTTGCCTGCTTTAAGCACTCTAATTTGTTCAAAGTAAACGTGCCGGCCCACCGAGACACTCACTCAAGAGCACCCTGGTAGGATTGCAACGGGGTCCGCCTCGGGACGCACGAGCACGCACGAGGCGCGTCGCACGCCTTCAGCTCGCCCCACCGGCAGGACGTCCCACGATACATGCCAGTTAAACACCGACGGGCGGTGAACCAACAGCGTGGGACACAAATCCAACTACGAGCTTTTTAACCGCAACAACTTTAATATACGCTATTGGAGCTGGAATTACCGCGGCTGCTGGCACCAGACTTGCCCTCCAATAGATACTCGTTAAAGGATTTAAAGTGTACTCATTCCGATTACGGGGCCTCGGATGAGTCCCGTATCGTTATTTTTCGTCACTACCTCCCCGTGCCGGGAGTGGGTAATTTGCGCGCCTGCTGCCTTCCTTGGATGTGGTAGCCGTTTCTCAGGCTCCCTCTCCGGAATCGAACCCTGATTCCCCGTTACCCGTTACAACCATGGTAGGCGCAGAACCTACCATCGACAGTTGATAAGGCAGACATTTGAAAGATGCGTCGCCGGTACGAGGACCGTGCGATCAGCCCAAAGTTATTCAGAGTCACCAAGGCAAACGGACCGGACGAGCCGACCGATTGGTTTTGATCTAATAAAAGCGTCCCTTCCATCTCTGGTCGGGACTCTGTTTGCATGTATTAGCTCTAGAATTACCACAGTTATCCAAGTAACGTGGGTACGATCTAAGGAACCATAACTGATTTAATGAGCCATTCGCGGTTTCACCTTAATGCGGCTTGTACTGAGACATGCATGGCTTAATCTTTGAGACAAGCATATGACTACTGGCAGGATCAACCAGGGAGCTGCGTCAACTAGAGCTGAGCAGCCGGCCGCCCGGGAGTGTGTCCCGGGGGCCCGCGCGAACACGCAAGCGTCCGCTCAATTATTCTGCAAACAGGAGGAGGCTGAGCTCCCCTGCACCATACACCTCGAAACCCTCTCAGGTCCCGGCGGCGCGCAGCGCCGTCCTAAGTACTTGGTCGGGTTCGAGAGAGGCGCAATCGCCCGGGGTTTGGCGAGTAGACGCTTTAGGTGCGACCACCCGTGCTCCCAACTGAGCTTGCCGCTGCCGACAGAGGCCCGGGAGCGTGCTGTCGTGGCATTGCCGGCGGGAGACAACACGCGCCACCTACGGTGACCGGCAGCTCCAACGCCAGCGCCACAGAAGGACAAAAGCCCCACTTGGGTGCCGAAGCGAACTCTCCCAGCACAGCGCACGCGCCAACACGTCCGCACAGCTGCGATACAAACCACCTGCGAGAACCGCAGAGGCGACCGAGCAGCAGACGGCGTCGCGGCGCCGAGCGCCGGGCGGCGGCGCATCCTCAGCGCACACAGTCCTCAATCGGACCAGCACACTGCAGATGTCCACCGCGCTTCGCACCGGGCCCGCGAGGACCTACTTTGGCCGCACGGCGCCGCGTGCAGGGTGCGCCGGCGCGCAGCTGCGCCGCCTGCCGCCTCCGTCGGCCGGCGCGCCTGCCACTGGCCGCCCCCACCAGCCGGCTGTAGCGCGTGCGCCCACGCACCGCGCGGCCAGCACGCCGGGAGGCCCCCCCTCACCGGCCGGGGACGGTCCCACCCAGCCACCGCCGCGTATCGCTTCACACCCAGATGCCATTCACGTTCGTGGGCATGGTGGGTATCGCTGGAACAACCGGTTGGTAGCTCAACCGATCGTCGCCATCACTGATTCACCTCTAGCGAGAACAACCGCACCACAACGGTTTACCAGTTGTTCATTTGCGTAACGTCACCAGCAAACGTAGGCGTCCATCGCCATTTGCAAATTCAACGATTGTTGCATGCCTGTGTCAGGTGTCACGACACACTATGTCTGCCCACATACACGCAACAACATGTGCACGCTTCGCGAACACGTGGAAGGTGGCCCCCGTACGTATGCGATGTCCATTGCGCGAACGACTGTCAACCGGCCTCTGTCGCATGTCGCAGATGTGGAACGCAGTGCACCATGCTATCACGGTGTGTGAGAAGAGACGACTACGTCTGACAACACGCGCCACTACATCAACAGACGGCTCATGCTGATCGCCATCCAGGGCATACCACACTGCAATCCAGCTCTTATAGGGAGACGACACGTAGCTGAGTGCACAACATTTGGACCGCATGGTTCGCCGTTGTTGGCGCAGTCGTTGTACGGTCACATGTACCACGATGTATCATTCAGTACATGAGGACCAATGTGCAGTACAGTGTGTGATTTGGACGTACAACATCAGCGGACAGTTGACACAGGCCGTACCACAGCGTAGGCTAAGTGCTTCGCCATGCGAATGCCAATGAACAACTGCAAATGCCAATGAACAACTGCAAAGGGCATTGAGCATGTACGTCCTGCTGCCATCCACATTACAGTGTATAGCTGCAAGGTGTTTAACATGAAGCGATACACTGGGGACCGGGCAGTGCGAGTAGCAAACTATATTGCGGGGGTTGCAGTTAGGCAACACTACACTAATTTAACGCGTCGTATGACAATTACAGAGCAGGTTAAGGCCCAACGTGTGTTGGGTTAAGGCCCAACGTGTGTTGGGTTAAGGCCCAACGTGTGTTGGGTTAAGGCCCAACGTGTGTTGGGTTAAGGCCCAACGTGTGTTGGGTTAAGGCCCAACGTGTGTTGGGTTAAGGCCCAACGTGTGTTGGGTTAAGGCCCAACGTGTGTTGGGTTAAGGCCCAACGTGTGTTGGGTTAAGGCCCAACGTGTGTTGGGTTAAGGCCCAACGTGTGTTGGGTTAAGGCCCAACGTGTGTTGGGTTTAAGGCCCAACGTGTGTTGGGTTAAGGCCCAACGTGTGTTGGGTTAAGGCCCAACGTGTGTTGGGTTAAGGCCCAACATAGGTTGGGTTAAGGCCCAACATAGGTTGGGTTAAGGCCCAACATAGGTTGGGTTAAGGCGCAACATAGGTTGGGTTAAGGCGCAACATAGGTTGGGTTAAGGCGCAACATAGGTTGGGTTAAGGCGCAACATAGGTTGGGTTAAGGCGCAACATAGGTTGGGTTAAGGCGCAACATAGGTTGGGTTAAGGCGCAACATAGGTTGGGTTAAGGCGCAACATAGGTTAGGTTAAGGCGCAACATAGGTTAGGTTAAGGCGCAACATAGGTTAGGTTAAGGCGCAACATAGGTTAGGTTAAGGCGCAACATAGGTTAGGTTAAGGCGCAACATAGGTTAGGTTAAGGCGCAACATAGGTTAGGTTAAGGCGCAACATAGGTTAGGTTAAGGCGCAACATAGGTTAGGTTAAGGCGCAACATAGGTTAGGTTAAGGCGCAACATAGGTTAGGTTAAGGCGCAACATAGGTTAGGTTAAGGCGCAACATAGGTTAGGTTAAGGCGCAACATAGGTTAGGTTAAGGCGCAACATAGGTTAGGTTAAGGCGCAACATAGGTTAGGTTAAGGCGCAACATAGGTTAGGTTAAGGCGCAACATAGGTTAGGTTAAGGCGCAACATAGGTTAGGTTAAGGCGCAACATAGGTTAGGTTAAGGCGCAACATAGGTTAGGTTAAGGCGCAACATAGGTTAGGTTAAGGCGCAACATAGGTTAGGTTAAGGCGCAACATAGGTTAGGTTAAGGCGCAACATAGGTTAGGTTGAGGCACAATATAGGTTAGGTTGAGGTACCGTATAGGTTAGGTTAAGGTACAGTATAGTTTAGGTTAAGGTACAGTATAGTTTAGGTTAAGGTACAGTATAGTTTAGGTTAAGGTACAGTATAGTTTAGGTTAAGGTACAGTATAGTTTAGGTTAAGGTACAGTATAGTTTAGGTTAAGGTACAGTATAGTTTAGGTTAAGGTACACATTGTTGTATGGAAAGGTGTAATGGGGGGGGGGGGGGGGGCGGCCGGTCGGTTTGTTGATTGTGATTATAGTAAGTGGATGCCTGCGGCATCATCTGATTTGCCACGTCAGGATGCACCTTTGGCTCATGACAGGCGGCGCTCCGATTCCATGCTTGTGGCAGACCTGTGTCTTTCATTCCTGCCATTGTTTGTGTGCTGTGAGAGGAGGCAGTATTGTGATGTTGGGTGCACCCCTGTGTAGGACATGTGTGGGTGTTGGTGGCTTAGCTGAGCAATGGTGGTTGTCGGGGGGGTGGGATATTCCGTTTTCTGAGTGGACCTCCCAGTCTGGTTATGACAGTGTGGATTGTCTCATGTGGCGGAGAGGATGCACTGGGTGTTGTTCCATGCTGGTGCTTACATATTGTCTGTGTGCGTGTTACAGGCGGAGAGTAGTGCGTGATAAGAGTGTGTGGCTGCCGTGTGGTTGTGATTGTGAGCAGAGTCTTTCAGCATGTATACGGACAGTTGTATATATTATCTGTATTCTGATGGGTCTATGTATTACTAATCAGCGCCGTGTATACGTTTAATCCGGTTCCAGTCGAAACTGT
>NW_026047345.1:0-2500 GCF_023864345.2 Schistocerca serialis cubense
GATGTCCATTGCGCGAACGACTGTCAACCGGCCTCTGTCGCATGTCGCAGATGTGGAACGCAGTGCACCATGCTATCACGGTGTGTGAGAAGAGACGACTACGTCTGACAACACGCGCCACTACATCAACAGACGGCTCATGCTGATCGCCATCCAGGGCATACCACACTGCAATCCAGCTCTTATAGGGAGACGACACGTAGCTGAGTGCACAACATTTGGACCGCATGGTTCGCCGTTGTTGGCGCAGTCGTTGTACGGTCACATGTACCACGATGTATCATTCAGTACATGAGGACCAATGTGCAGTACAGTGTGTGATTTGGACGTACAACATCAGCGGACAGTTGACACAGGCCGTACCACAGCGTAGGCTAAGTGCTTCGCCATGCGAATGCCAATGAACAACTGCAAATGCCAATGAACAACTGCAAAGGGCATTGAGCATGTACGTCCTGCTGCCATCCACATTACAGTGTATAGCTGCAAGGTGTTTAACATGAAGCGATACACTGGGGACCGGGCAGTGCGAGTAGCAAACTATATTGCGGGGGTTGCAGTTAGGCAACACTACACTAATTTAACGCGTCGTATGACAATTACAGAGCAGGTTAAGGCCCAACGTGTGTTGGGTTAAGGCCCAACGTGTGTTGGGTTAAGGCCCAACGTGTGTTGGGTTAAGGCCCAACGTGTGTTGGGTTAAGGCCCAACGTGTGTTGGGTTAAGGCCCAACGTGTGTTGGGTTAAGGCCCAACGTGTGTTGGGTTAAGGCCCAACGTGTGTTGGGTTAAGGCCCAACGTGTGTTGGGTTAAGGCCCAACGTGTGTTGGGTTAAGGCCCAACGTGTGTTGGGTTAAGGCCCAACGTGTGTTGGGTTAAGGCCCAACGTGTGTTGGGTTAAGGCCCAACGTGTGTTGGGTTAAGGCCCAACGTGTGTTGGGTTAAGGCCCAACGTGTGTTGGGTTAAGGCCCAACGTGTGTTGGGTTAAGGCCCAACGTGTGTTGGGTTAAGGCCCAACGTGTGTTGGGTTAAGGCCCAACATAGGTTGGGTTAAGGCCCAACATAGGTTGGGTTAAGGCCCAACATAGGTTGGGTTAAGGCGCAACATAGGTTGGGTTAAGGCGCAACATAGGTTGGGTTAAGGCGCAACATAGGTTGGGTTAAGGCGCAACATAGGTTGGGTTAAGGCGCAACATAGGTTGGGTTAAGGCGCAACATAGGTTGGGTTAAGGCGCAACATAGGTTGGGTTAAGGCCCAACATAGGTTGGGTTAAGGCGCAACATAGGTTGGGTTAAGGCGCAACATAGGTTGGGTTAAGGCGCAACATAGGTTGGGTTAAGGCGCAACATAGGTTGGGTTAAGGCGCAACATAGGTTGGGTTAAGGCGCAACATAGGTTGGGTTAAGGCGCAACATAGGTTAGGTTAAGGCGCAACATAGGTTAGGTTAAGGCGCAACATAGGTTAGGTTAAGGCGCAACATAGGTTAGGTTAAGGCGCAACATAGGTTAGGTTAAGGCGCAACATAGGTTAGGTTAAGGCGCAACATAGGTTAGGTTAAGGCGCAACATAGGTTAGGTTAAGGCGCAACATAGGTTAGGTTAAGGCGCAACATAGGTTAGGTTAAGGCGCAACATAGGTTAGGTTAAGGCGCAACATAGGTTAGGTTAAGGCGCAACATAGGTTAGGTTAAGGCGCAACATAGGTTAGGTTAAGGCGCAACATAGGTTAGGTTAAGGCGCAACATAGGTTAGGTTAAGGCGCAACATAGGTTAGGTTAAGGCGCAACATAGGTTAGGTTAAGGCGCAACATAGGTTAGGTTAAGGCGCAACATAGGTTAGGTTAAGGCGCAACATAGGTTAGGTTAAGGCGCAACATAGGTTAGGTTAAGGCGCAACATAGGTTAGGTTAAGGCGCAACATAGGTTAGGTTGAGGCGCAACATAGGTTAGGTTGAGGTACCGTATAGGTTAGGTTAAGGTACAGTATAGTTTAGGTTAAGGTACAGTATAGTTTAGGTTAAGGTACAGTATAGTTTAGGTTAAGGTACAGTATAGTTTAGGTTAAGGTACAGTATAGTTTAGGTTAAGGTACAGTATAGTTTAGGTTAAGGTACAGTATAGTTTAGGTTAAGGTACACATTGTTGTATGGAAAGGTGTAATGGGGGGGGGGGGGGGGGGCGGCCGGTCGGTTTGTTGATTGTGATTATAGTAAGTGGATGCCTGCGGCATCATCTGATTTGCCACGTCAGGATGCACCTTTGGCTCATGACAGGCGGCGCTCCGATTCCATGCTTGTGGCAGACCTGTGTCTTTCATTCCTGCCATTGTTTGTGTGCTGTGAGAGGAGGCAGTATTGTGATGTTGGGTGCACCCCTGTGTAGGACATGTGTGGGTGTTGGTGGCTTAGCTGAGCAATGGTGGTTGTCGGGGGGGTGGGATATTCCGTTTTCTGAGTGGACCTCCCAGTCTGGTTATGACAGTGTGGATTGTCTCATGT
>NW_026047345.1:12500-15000 GCF_023864345.2 Schistocerca serialis cubense
ATGTGCAGTACAGTGTGTGATTTGGACGTACAACATCAGCGGACAGTTGACACAGGCCGTACCACAGCGTAGGCTAAGTGCTTCGCCATGCGAATGCCAATGAACAACTGCAAATGCCAATGAACAACTGCAAAGGGCATTGAGCATGTACGTCCTGCTGCCATCCACATTACAGTGTATAGCTGCAAGGTGTTTAACATGAAGCGATACACTGGGGACCGGGCAGTGCGAGTAGCAAACTATATTGCGGGGGTTGCAGTTAGGCAACACTACACTAATTTAACGCGTCGTATGACAATTACAGAGCAGGTTAAGGCCCAACGTGTGTTGGGTTAAGGCCCAACGTGTGTTGGGTTAAGGCCCAACGTGTGTTGGGTTAAGGCCCAACGTGTGTTGGGTTAAGGCCCAACGTGTGTTGGGTTAAGGCCCAACGTGTGTTGGGTTAAGGCCCAACGTGTGTTGGGTTAAGGCCCAACGTGTGTTGGGTTAAGGCCCAACGTGTGTTGGGTTAAGGCCCAACGTGTGTTGGGTTAAGGCCCAACGTGTGTTGGGTTAAGGCCCAACGTGTGTTGGGTTAAGGCCCAACGTGTGTTGGGTTAAGGCCCAACGTGTGTTGGGTTAAGGCCCAACGTGTGTTGGGTTAAGGCCCAACGTGTGTTGGGTTAAGGCCCAACGTGTGTTGGGTTAAGGCCCAACGTGTGTTGGGTTAAGGCCCAACGTGTGTTGGGTTAAGGCCCAACATAGGTTGGGTTAAGGCCCAACATAGGTTGGGTTAAGGCCCAACATAGGTTGGGTTAAGGCGCAACATAGGTTGGGTTAAGGCGCAACATAGGTTGGGTTAAGGCGCAACATAGGTTGGGTTAAGGCGCAACATAGGTTGGGTTAAGGCGCAACATAGGTTGGGTTAAGGCGCAACATAGGTTGGGTTAAGGCGCAACATAGGTTGGGTTAAGGCCCAACATAGGTTGGGTTAAGGCGCAACATAGGTTGGGTTAAGGCGCAACATAGGTTGGGTTAAGGCGCAACATAGGTTGGGTTAAGGCGCAACATAGGTTGGGTTAAGGCGCAACATAGGTTGGGTTAAGGCGCAACATAGGTTGGGTTAAGGCGCAACATAGGTTGGGTTAAGGCGCAACATAGGTTAGGTTAAGGCGCAACATAGGTTAGGTTAAGGCGCAACATAGGTTAGGTTAAGGCGCAACATAGGTTAGGTTAAGGCGCAACATAGGTTAGGTTAAGGCGCAACATAGGTTAGGTTAAGGCGCAACATAGGTTAGGTTAAGGCGCAACATAGGTTAGGTTAAGGCGCAACATAGGTTAGGTTAAGGCGCAACATAGGTTAGGTTAAGGCGCAACATAGGTTAGGTTAAGGCGCAACATAGGTTAGGTTAAGGCGCAACATAGGTTAGGTTAAGGCGCAACATAGGTTAGGTTAAGGCGCAACATAGGTTAGGTTAAGGCGCAACATAGGTTAGGTTAAGGCGCAACATAGGTTAGGTTAAGGCGCAACATAGGTTAGGTTAAGGCGCAACATAGGTTAGGTTAAGGCGCAACATAGGTTAGGTTAAGGCGCAACATAGGTTAGGTTAAGGCGCAACATAGGTTAGGTTAAGGCGCAACATAGGTTAGGTTAAGGCGCAACATAGGTTAGGTTAAGGCGCAACATAGGTTAGGTTAAGGCGCAACATAGGTTAGGTTAAGGCGCAACATAGGTTAGGTTAAGGCGCAACATAGGTTAGGTTAAGGCGCAACATAGGTTAGGTTGAGGCACAATATAGGTTAGGTTGAGGTACCGTATAGGTTAGGTTAAGGTACAGTATAGTTTAGGTTAAGGTACAGTATAGTTTAGGTTAAGGTACAGTATAGTTTAGGTTAAGGTACAGTATAGTTTAGGTTAAGGTACAGTATAGTTTAGGTTAAGGTACAGTATAGTTTAGGTTAAGGTACAGTATAGTTTAGGTTAAGGTACACATTGTTGTATGGAAAGGTGTAATGGGGGGGGGGGGGGGGCGGCCGGTCGGTTTGTTGATTGTGATTATAGTAAGTGGATGCCTGCGGCATCATCTGATTTGCCACGTCAGGATGCACCTTTGGCTCATGACAGGCGGCGCTCCGATTCCATGCTTGTGGCAGACCTGTGTCTTTCATTCCTGCCATTGTTTGTGTGCTGTGAGAGGAGGCAGTATTGTGATGTTGGGTGCACCCCTGTGTAGGACATGTGTGGGTGTTGGTGGCTTAGCTGAGCAATGGTGGTTGTCGGGGGGGTGGGATATTCCGTTTTCTGAGTGGACCTCCCAGTCTGGTTATGACAGTGTGGATTGTCTCATGTGGCGGAGAGGATGCACTGGGTGTTGTTCCATGCTGGTGCTTACATATTGTCTGTGTGCGTGTTACAGGCGGAGAGTAGTGCGTGATAAGAGTGTGTGGCTGCCGTGTGGTTGTGATTGTGAGCAGAGTCTTTCAGCATGTATACGGACAGTTGTATATATTATCTGTATTC
>NW_026047345.1:25000-29650 GCF_023864345.2 Schistocerca serialis cubense
GACAAGCATATGACTACTGGCAGGATCAACCAGGGAGCTGCGTCAACTAGAGCTGAGCAGCCGGCCGCCCGGGAGTGTGTCCCGGGGGCCCGCGCGAACACGCAAGCGTCCGCTCAATTATTCTGCAAACAGGAGGAGGCTGAGCTCCCCTGCACCATACACCTCGAAACCCTCTCAGGTCCCGGCGGCGCGCAGCGCCGTCCTAAGTACTTGGTCGGGTTCGAGAGAGGCGCAATCGCCCGGGGTTTGGCGAGTAGACGCTTTAGGTGCGACCACCCGTGCTCCCAACTGAGCTTGCCGCTGCCGACAGAGGCCCGGGAGCGTGCTGTCGTGGCATTGCCGGCGGGAGACAACACGCGCCACCTACGGTGACCGGCAGCTCCAACGCCAGCGCCACAGAAGGACAAAAGCCCCACTTGGGTGCCGAAGCGAACTCTCCCAGCACAGCGCACGCGCCAACACGTCCGCACAGCTGCGATACAAACCACCTGCGAGAACCGCAGAGGCGACCGAGCAGCAGACGGCGTCGCGGCGCCGAGCGCCGGGCGGCGGCGCATCCTCAGCGCACACAGTCCTCAATCGGACCAGCACACTGCAGATGTCCACCGCGCTTCGCACCGGGCCCGCGAGGACCTACTTTGGCCGCACGGCGCCGCGTGCAGGGTGCGCCGGCGCGCAGCTGCGCCGCCTGCCGCCTCCGTCGGCCGGCGCGCCTGCCACTGGCCGCCCCCACCAGCCGGCTGTAGCGCGTGCGCCCACGCACCGCGCGGCCAGCACGCCGGGAGGCCCCCCCTCACCGGCCGGGGACGGTCCCACCCAGCCACCGCCGCGTATCGCTTCACACCCAGATGCCATTCACGTTCGTGGGCATGGTGGGTATCGCTGGAACAACCGGTTGGTAGCTCAACCGATCGTCGCCATCACTGATTCACCTCTAGCGAGAACAACCGCACCACAACGGTTTACCAGTTGTTCATTTGCGTAACGTCACCAGCAAACGTAGGCGTCCATCGCCATTTGCAAATTCAACGATTGTTGCATGCCTGTGTCAGGTGTCACGACACACTATGTCTGCCCACATACACGCAACAACATGTGCACGCTTCGCGAACACGTGGAAGGTGGCCCCCGTACGTATGCGATGTCCATTGCGCGAACGACTGTCAACCGGCCTCTGTCGCATGTCGCAGATGTGGAACGCAGTGCACCATGCTATCACGGTGTGTGAGAAGAGACGACTACGTCTGACAACACGCGCCACTACATCAACAGACGGCTCATGCTGATCGCCATCCAGGGCATACCACACTGCAATCCAGCTCTTATAGGGAGACGACACGTAGCTGAGTGCACAACATTTGGACCGCATGGTTCGCCGTTGTTGGCGCAGTCGTTGTACGGTCACATGTACCACGATGTATCATTCAGTACATGAGGACCAATGTGCAGTACAGTGTGTGATTTGGACGTACAACATCAGCGGACAGTTGACACAGGCCGTACCACAGCGTAGGCTAAGTGCTTCGCCATGCGAATGCCAATGAACAACTGCAAATGCCAATGAACAACTGCAAAGGGCATTGAGCATGTACGTCCTGCTGCCATCCACATTACAGTGTATAGCTGCAAGGTGTTTAACATGAAGCGATACACTGGGGACCGGGCAGTGCGAGTAGCAAACTATATTGCGGGGGTTGCAGTTAGGCAACACTACACTAATTTAACGCGTCGTATGACAATTACAGAGCAGGTTAAGGCCCAACGTGTGTTGGGTTAAGGCCCAACGTGTGTTGGGTTAAGGCCCAACGTGTGTTGGGTTAAGGCCCAACGTGTGTTGGGTTAAGGCCCAACGTGTGTTGGGTTAAGGCCCAACGTGTGTTGGGTTAAGGCCCAACGTGTGTTGGGTTAAGGCCCAACGTGTGTTGGGTTAAGGCCCAACGTGTGTTGGGTTAAGGCCCAACGTGTGTTGGGTTAAGGCCCAACGTGTGTTGGGTTAAGGCCCAACGTGTGTTGGGTTAAGGCCCAACGTGTGTTGGGTTAAGGCCCAACGTGTGTTGGGTTAAGGCCCAACGTGTGTTGGGTTAAGGCCCAACGTGTGTTGGGTTAAGGCCCAACGTGTGTTGGGTTAAGGCCCAACGTGTGTTGGGTTAAGGCCCAACGTGTGTTGGGTTAAGGCCCAACGTGTGTTGGGTTAAGGCCCAACATAGGTTGGGTTAAGGCCCAACATAGGTTGGGTTAAGGCGCAACATAGGTTGGGTTAAGGCGCAACATAGGTTGGGTTAAGGCGCAACATAGGTTGGGTTAAGGCGCAACATAGGTTGGGTTAAGGCGCAACATAGGTTGGGTTAAGGCGCAACATAGGTTGGGTTAAGGCGCAACATAGGTTGGGTTAAGGCCCAACATAGGTTGGGTTAAGGCGCAACATAGGTTGGGTTAAGGCGCAACATAGGTTGGGTTAAGGCGCAACATAGGTTGGGTTAAGGCGCAACATAGGTTGGGTTAAGGCGCAACATAGGTTGGGTTAAGGCGCAACATAGGTTGGGTTAAGGCGCAACATAGGTTAGGTTAAGGCGCAACATAGGTTAGGTTAAGGCGCAACATAGGTTAGGTTAAGGCGCAACATAGGTTAGGTTAAGGCGCAACATAGGTTAGGTTAAGGCGCAACATAGGTTAGGTTAAGGCGCAACATAGGTTAGGTTAAGGCGCAACATAGGTTAGGTTAAGGCGCAACATAGGTTAGGTTAAGGCGCAACATAGGTTAGGTTAAGGCGCAACATAGGTTAGGTTAAGGCGCAACATAGGTTAGGTTAAGGCGCAACATAGGTTAGGTTAAGGCGCAACATAGGTTAGGTTAAGGCGCAACATAGGTTAGGTTAAGGCGCAACATAGGTTAGGTTAAGGCGCAACATAGGTTAGGTTAAGGCGCAACATAGGTTAGGTTAAGGCGCAACATAGGTTAGGTTAAGGCGCAACATAGGTTAGGTTAAGGCGCAACATAGGTTAGGTTAAGGCGCAACATAGGTTAGGTTAAGGCGCAACATAGGTTAGGTTAAGGCGCAACATAGGTTAGGTTAAGGCGCAACATAGGTTAGGTTGAGGCACAATATAGGTTAGGTTGAGGTACCGTATAGGTTAGGTTAAGGTACAGTATAGTTTAGGTTAAGGTACAGTATAGTTTAGGTTAAGGTACAGTATAGTTTAGGTTAAGGTACAGTATAGTTTAGGTTAAGGTACAGTATAGTTTAGGTTAAGGTACAGTATAGTTTAGGTTAAGGTACAGTATAGTTTAGGTTAAGGTACACATTGTTGTATGGAAAGGTGTAATGGGGGGGGGGGGGGGGGGGCGGCCGGTCGGTTTGTTGATTGTGATTATAGTAAGTGGATGCCTGCGGCATCATCTGATTTGCCACGTCAGGATGCACCTTTGGCTCATGACAGGCGGCGCTCCGATTCCATGCTTGTGGCAGACCTGTGTCTTTCATTCCTGCCATTGTTTGTGTGCTGTGAGAGGAGGCAGTATTGTGATGTTGGGTGCACCCCTGTGTAGGACATGTGTGGGTGTTGGTGGCTTAGCTGAGCAATGGTGGTTGTCGGGGGGTGGGATATTCCGTTTTCTGAGTGGACCTCCCAGTCTGGTTATGACAGTGTGGATTGTCTCATGTGGCGGAGAGGATGCACTGGGTGTTGTTCCATGCTGGTGCTTACATATTGTCTGTGTGCGTGTTACAGGCGGAGAAGAGTAGTGCGTGATAAGAGTGTGTGGCTGCCGTGTGGTTGTGATTGTGAGCAGAGTCTTTCAGCATGTATACGGACAGTTGTATATATTATCTGTATTCTGATGGGTCTATGTATTACTAATCAGCGCCGTGTATACGTTTAATCCGGTTCCAGTCGAAACTGTTGTATCTCTGTACATTAGTGACACGGCGAGCGCGCTATGTAGCTACTCGTCTCGGCAGCTTCCACCGGTGTATGGCAAATGATTATAAGCAATGAGTCGAGTCGTCAATACCGATAGTGTGACGTCACATGTCTGGGGTGGGGGACGCTGCGCCCTTCCGGTGGGTCATGGCCTAGAAAGACGCTCCCCACGCAGGGGGGCTTGGACTGTCATAAACTCTTCCGAGTAATATACTTGCCGTACGTTTTTGCGACTGCGAGTGCAACGCCCACCGGTACCGACATGGATGGAGCGCCTCCTAGCTGACCGCTCAGCATCGGCATTCGTACAGAGAGCAACGCGATCGCGTCTCTAGCTCGTAACTGGTACAGCTCGCAGCTCATGTATAGGGACAGCGGGAATGTCGCATATTGGACATAACTCTTCATGAAACGCAAGTTATAGGGGTGGATTGCACATTGCGACTGCGGGAAAAGTCCGCCGTTCATCCGCTGGAGTTGCGAGTTGGGCGGTTAGGGTGGGGCGCCGGTGGAGTGATTGCCGGTCGACGATTTCGTGCGGCAGAGGCGCTGGCGTTGGGGTGCTGTGGTCGACAGAGGACGCAGGCTTTGTGGGTGGGGTCGAAAGATGGGCACTGTGGGCCCATCGCTGTCTTAGTCGGCTTGGCGTCTCATAGATGGCGGTATCGTCGTTGCAGGACGTCATGCCGCGGGAGACCTACAGATGGCGCTGTGTTTTGTGGTGCGCTC
>NW_026047346.1:0-2500 GCF_023864345.2 Schistocerca serialis cubense
AGTCGGGCCCCTCTTTTAGAGATGCTCGTCGGGGTAACCCAAAAGGACCCGGAGACGCCGTCGGGAGATCGGGGAAGAGTTTTCTTTTCTGCATGAGCGTTCGAGTTCCCTGGAATCCTCTAGCAGGGAGATAGGGTTTGGAACGCGAAGAGCACCGCAGTTGCGGCGGTGTCCCGATCTTCCCCTCGGACCTTGAAAATCCGGGAGAGGGCCACGTGGAGGTGTCGCGCCGGTTCGTACCCATATCCGCAGCAGGTCTCCAAGGTGAAGAGCCTCTAGTCGATAGAATAATGTAGGTAAGGGAAGTCGGCAAATTGGATCCGTAACTTCGGGATAAGGATTGGCTCTGAGGATCGGGGCGTGTCGGGCTTGGTCGGGAAGTGGGTCAGCGCTAACGTGCCGGGCCTGGGCGAGGTGAGTGCCGTAGGGGTGCCGGTAAGTGCGGGCGTTTAGCGCGGGCGTGGTCTGCTCTCGCCGTTGGTTGGCCTCGTGCTGGCCGGCGGTGCAGGATGCGCGCGCCTGCGCGGCGTTCGCGCCCCCGGTGCTTCAACCTGCGTGCAGGATCCGAGCTCGGTCCCGTGCCTTGGCCTCCCACGGATCTTCCTTGCTGCGAGGCCGCGTCCGCCTTAGCGTGCTCCTCCGGGGGCGCGCGGGTGCGCGGATTCTCTTCGGCCGCCATTCAACGATCAACTCAGAACTGGCACGGACTGGGGGAATCCGACTGTCTAATTAAAACAAAGCATTGCGATGGCCCTAGCGGGTGTTGACGCAATGTGATTTCTGCCCAGTGCTCTGAATGTCAACGTGAAGAAATTCAAGCAAGCGCGGGTAAACGGCGGGAGTAACTATGACTCTCTTAAGGTGGCCAAGTGGCAGCGGTGTGGCTGCATCCGGACTTGGCTTCTCGAAGTGCGGTCTTGATGTAGTCGTGCTGCTGCTGCGAGGTGCCTTCCTTGGGTTATAGTTACAGGGAGAGTGATGCGCAATACATGGGCCTAGCCCTCTTAGCCTCTCCTCTCCTGCGGTCTTCTCCCCTTCTCGTGGGCCCGCTGATTTCGCAGAGTGGAAGACCGCACCAGGGGCTTGGGGGGGTTACCAGCCCCCCCTCGCACTATCCCTTTTTTAGTTGGGGGCAGTAAGCAGAGAACAAGTGGTGGCCCTTCCGCTGAAGGTGCCACCCCAACTCCCCCAGCACCTAGCCGGCCAACCGGCCGTGCCGAAAATCTTGTAACTTTTGCAGCTATGTATACCTGTAGTGAGTGCCACCGCAGCTTTACAACCAAGAACGGTCTCGGGGTCCATCGCCGCCGCCAACATCTTGCGGCCGCCAACGCGGAGATCGTCACGGAGAGGCATCGCGCGAGGTGGACGGAGGAAGAAGTCCTGTCGCTCGCCAAGGCGGAGGCCGAACTGTTCCTTGAGAGGGACGCCCGGTTCTTCTTCGTCAATCAAGAACTCATCAGGATGTTCCCCGACCGAACGCTCGAGGCAATCAAGTGCCGACGGCGGCAAGCTGCCCACAAGCAGCTTGTCCGCCAATTCATGGAGGCGCTTGAGATCGGTCGGGGGGAAGAGCCGGCGTCCCGCCGGGGAGCAGCGAGCCCGCTGCCTGACGCGGGCGAGGCCGCTGCGCCGCCCGTCGACGCAGCCGAGGACTTCGCGGCCGACACCACCGGGCCGCCGCCGGAGGGGCCGACTGACGCCGCCATCTGGGAGCATCTGGCGGGGCTACCCGCTTCCGCCCAGCGTTTCTCTGCCCTGGATCGTGTCATAGGTCTGGGGCGGGGCACGCCGCCCGATGTCATCCTGGGCATGCTCCCGGATGCCCTTGCGTCGGTCGGGTCTAGAGGGGAGAGATCGATCACCAGGACACAGCGGCCGCGCCAACCATCGAAGCGGCCGCCTGCCGCGCCGCCGACGCAGAAGCGCAAGCGGCGCCGCTGGGAGTACGCGAGAACGCAGGATGCCTTCCGACGGTCGCGTGCACGTTGCGTGCGCGGCCTCTTGGATGGCACCCTGCTCCAGCCGCCACGTGCCATCCCTGGTCTGCTGGACTTCTGGGCGGACCTCTTCACCAAGAAGCCCATCTCCACCGCGGGCTTCATTCGTGACCGCCTCCTCCCGCACTCAGAGCCTGTCGCTCTCGAGTGCATATGGGGGCCGGTCACACATGAGGAGGTCGCCGCCGCGTTGCCGCCCAGGGGATCAGCAGCCGGGCCGGACGGCCTTACCCCAGCGGAGTTGCGGCGCCTGCCGCACGAAGTCCTGGTGAAAGTGATGAATCTCTTCCTTCTGGCCCGCGCCCTTCCGGAACGCCTGCTTCGCGCGCGGACGTCCCTTCTCCCGAAAACGGCTGCACCAACATCCCCCGCTGACTTTCGCCCCATTACGGTCTGCTCGGTGTTGGCGCGGACCTTCCACAAGGTTCTCGCGTCACGCCTGATGCGCGCATGTGCTGTGGACGAACGTCAGCGGGCATTCATCCCTCGGGATGGGATGT
>NW_026047346.1:7500-12500 GCF_023864345.2 Schistocerca serialis cubense
TACACGGCGCTGATTAGTAATAGATAGAGCCATCAGAATACAGATAATATATACAACTGTCCGTATACATGCTGAAAGACTCTGCTCACAATCACAACCACACGTCAGCCACACACTCTTATCACGCACTACTCTCTGCCTGTAACACGCACACAGACAATATGTAAGCACCAGCATGCAACAACACCCAGTGCATCCTCTCCGCCACATTAGACAATCCACACTGTCATAACCAGACTGGGAGGTCCACACAGAAAACAGAATATCCCACCCACCCGACAACCACCATTGCTCAGCCAAGCCACCAACAACCCACACATGTCCTACACAGGGGTGCACCCAACATCACAATACTGCCTCCTCTCACAGCACACAAACAATGGCAGGAATGAAAGACACAGGTCTGCCACAAGCATGGAATGAGAGCGCCGCCTGTCATGAGCCAAAGGTACATCCTGACGTGGCAAATCAGATGATACCGCAGGCATCCACGTACTATAATCACAATCAACAAACCGGCCGCCGCCCCCCCCCCCCATTAAACCTTTCCTTACAACAATGTGTACCTTAACCTAACCTATGTCGTACCTTAACCTAACCTATGTCGTACCTTAACCTAACCTATGTCGTACCTTAACCTAACCTATGTCGTACCTTAACCTAACCTATGTCGTACCTTAACCTAACCTATGTCGTACCTTAACCTAACCTATGTCGTACCTTAACCTAACCTATGTCGTACCTTAACCTAACCTATGTCGTACCTTAACCTAACCTATGTCGTACCTTAACCTAACCTATGTCGTACCTTAACCTAACCTATGTCGTACCTTAACCTAACCTATGTCGTACCTTAACCTAACCTATGTCGTACCTTAACCTAACCTATGTCGTACCTTAACCTAACCTATGTCGTGCCTTAACCTAACCTATGTCGTGCCTTAACCTAACCTATGTCGTGCCTTAACCTAACCTATGTCGTGCCTTAACCTAACCTATGTCGTGCCTTAACCTAACCTATGTCGTGCCTTAACCTAACCTATGTCGTGCCTTAACCTAACCTATGTCGTGCCTTAACCTAACCTATGTCGTGCCTTAACCTAACCTATGTCGTGCCTTAACCTAACCTATGTCGTGCCTTAACCTAACCTATGTCGTGCCTTAACCTAACCTATGTCGTGCCTTAACCTAACCTATGTCGTGCCTTAACCTAACCTATGTCGTGCCTTAACCTAACCTATGTCGTGCCTTAACCTAACCTATGTCGTGTTTTAACCTAACCTATATTGCGCCTTAATGTAACCTATATTGCGCCTTAATGTAACCTATATTGCGCCTTAACGTAACCTATATTGCGCCTTAACGTAACCTATATTGCGCCTTAACGTAACCTATATTGCGCCTTAACGTAACCTATATTGCGCCTTAACGTAACCTATATTGCGCCTTAACGTAACCTATATTGCGCCTTAACGTAACCTATATTGCGCCTTAACGTAACCTATATTGCGCCTTAACGTAACCTATATTGCGCCTTAACGTAACCTATATTGCGCCTTAACGTAACCTATATTGCGCCTTAACGTAACCTATATTGCGCCTTAACGTAACCTATATTGCGCCTTAACGTAACCTATATTGCGCCTTAACGTAACCTATATTGCGCCTTAACGTAACCTATATTGCGCCTTAACGTAACCCACATTGCCCCTTAACGTAACCCACATTGCCCCTTAACGTAACCCATATTGTGCTGTAACCCAACACACGTTGGGCCTTAACCCAACACACGTTGGGCCTTAACCCAACACACGTTGGGCCTTAACCCAACACACGTTGGGCCTTAACCCAACACACGTTGGGCCTTAACCCAACACACGTTGGGCCTTAACCCAACACACGTTGGGCCTTAACCCAACACACGTTGGGCCTTAACCTGCTCTGTAATTGTCATACGACGCGTTAAATTAGTGTAGTGTTGCCTAACTGCAACCCCCGCAATATAGTTTGCTACTCGCACTGCCCGGTCCCCAGTGTATCGCTTCATGTTAAACACCTTGCAGCGATACACTGTAATGTGGATGGCAGCAGGACGTACATGCTCAATGCCCTTCGCAGTTGTTCATTGGCATTCGCATGGCGAAGCACTGCGCCTACGCTGTGGTACGGCCTGTGTCAACTGTCCGCTGATGTTGTACCTCCAAATCACACACTGTACTGCACATTGGTCCTCATGTACTGAATGATACATCGTGGTACATGTGACCGTACAACGACTGCGCCAACAACGGCGAACCATGCGGTCCAAATGTTGTGCACGCAGCTACGTGTCGTCTCCCTATAAGAGCTGGAGTGCAGTGTGGTATGCCCTGGATGGCGATCAGCATGAGCCGTCTGTTGATGTAGTGGCGCGTGTTGTCAGACGTTGTCGTCTCTTCTCACACACCGTGATAGCATGGTGCACTGCGTTCCACATCTGCGACATGCGACAGAGGCCGGTTGACAGTCGTTTGCGCAATGGACATCGCATACGTACGGGGGCCACCTTCCACGTGTTTGCGAAGCGTGCACATGTTGTTGCGTGTATGTGGGCAGACATAGTGTGTCGTGACACCTGACACAGGCATGCAACAATCGTTGAATTTGCAAATGGCGATGGACGCCTACGTTTGCTGGTGACGTTACGCAAATGAACAACTGGTAAACCGTTGTGGTGCGGTTGTTCTCGCTAGAGGTGAATCAGTGATGGCGACGATCGGTTGAGCTACCAACCGGTTGTTTCAGCGATACCCACCATGCCCACGAACGTGAATGGCATGTGGGTGTGAAGCGATACGCGGCGGTGGCTGGGTGGGACCGGCCCCGGCCGGTGAGGGGGGGCCGCCCGGCGTGCTGGCCGCGCGGTGCGTGGGCGCACGCGCTACAGCCGGCTGGTGGGGGCGGCCACTGGCAGGCGCGCCGGCCGACGGAGGCGGCAGGCGGCGCAGCTGCGCGCCGGCGCACCCTGCACGCGGCGCCGTGCGGCCAAAGTAGGTCCTCGCGGGCCCGGTGCGAAGCGCGGTGGACATCTGCAGTGTGCTGGTCCGATTGAGGACTGTGTGCGCTGAGGATGCGCCGCCGCCCGGCGCTCGGCGCCGCGACGCCGTCTGCTGCTCGGTCGCCTCTGCGGTTCTCGCAGGTGGTTTGTATCGCAGCTGTGCGGACGTGTTGGCGCGTGCGCTGTGCTGGGAGAGTTCGCTTCGGCACCCAAGTGGGGCTTTTGTCCTTCTGTGGCGCTGGCGTTGGAGCTGCCGGTCACCGTAGGTGGCGCGTGTTGTCTCCCGCCGGCAATGCCACGACAGCACGCTCCCGGGCCTCTGTCGGCAGCGGCAAGCTCAGTTGGGAGCACGGGTGGTCGCACCTAAAGCGTCTACTCGCCAAACTCCGGGCGATTGCGCCTCTCTCGAACCCGACCAAGTACTTAGGACGGCGCTGCGCGCCGCCGGGACCTGAGAGGGTTTCGAGGTGTATGGTGCAGGGGAGCGCAGCCTCCTCCTGTTTGCAGAATAATTGAGCGGACGCTTGCGTGTTCGCGCGGGCCCCCGGGACACACTCCCGGGCGGCCGGCTGCTCAGCTCTAGTTGACGCAGCTCCCTGGTTGATCCTGCCAGTAGTCATATGCTTGTCTCAAAGATTAAGCCATGCATGTCTCAGTACAAGCCGCATTAAGGTGAAACCGCGAATGGCTCATTAAATCAGTTATGGTTCCTTAGATCGTACCCACGTTACTTGGATAACTGTGGTAATTCTAGAGCTAATACATGCAAACAGAGTCCCGACCAGAGATGGAAGGGACGCTTTTATTAGATCAAAACCAATCGGTCGGCTCGTCCGGTCCGTTTGCCTTGGTGACTCTGAATAACTTTGGGCTGATCGCACGGTCCTCGTACCGGCGACGCATCTTTCAAATGTCTGCCTTATCAACTGTCGATGGTAGGTTCTGCGCCTACCATGGTTGTAACGGGTAACGGGGAATCAGGGTTCGATTCCGGAGAGGGAGCCTGAGAAACGGCTACCACATCCAAGGAAGGCAGCAGGCGCGCAAATTACCCACTCCCGGCACGGGGAGGTAGTGACGAAAAATAACGATACGGGACTCATCCGAGGCCCCGTAATCGGAATGAGTACACTTTAAATCCTTTAACGAGTATCTATTGGAGGGCAAGTCTGGTGCCAGCAGCCGCGGTAATTCCAGCTCCAATAGCGTATATTAAAGTTGTTGCGGTTAAAAAGCTCGTAGTTGGATTTGTGTCCCACGCTGTTGGTTCACCGCCCGTCGGTGTTTAACTGGCATGTATCGTGGGACGTCCTGCCGGTGGGGCGAGCCGAAGGCGTGCGACGCGCCTCGTGCGTGCTCGTGCGTCCCGAGGCGGACCCCGTTGCAATCCTACCAGGGTGCTCTTGAGTGAGTGTCTCGGTGGGCCGGCACGTTTACTTTGAACAAATTAGAGTGCTTAAAGCAGGCAAGCCCGCCTGAATACTGTGTGCATGGAATAATGGAATAGGACCTCGGTTCTATTTTGTTGGTTTTCGGAACCCGAGGTAATGATTAATAGGGACAGGCGGGGGCATTCGTATTGCGACGTTAGAGGTGAAATTCTTGGATCGTCGCAAGACGAACAGAAGCGAAAGCATTTGCCAAGTATGTTTTCATTAATCAAGAACGAAAGTTAGAGGTTCGAAGGCGATCAGATACCGCCCTAGTTCTAACCATAAACGATGCCAGCCAGCGATCCGCCGCAGTTCCTCCGATGACTCGGCGGGCAGCCTCCGGGAAACCAAAGCTTTTGGGTTCCGGGGGAAGTATGGTTGCAAAGCTGAAACTTAAAGGAATTGACGGAAGGGCACCACCAGGAGTGGAGCCTGCGGCTTAATTTGACTCAACACGGGAAACCTCACCAGGCCCGGACACCGGAAGGATTGACAGATTGATAGCTCTTTCTTGATTCGGTGGGTGGTGG
>NW_026047346.1:20000-25000 GCF_023864345.2 Schistocerca serialis cubense
CCACCGGCAACTACAGCGACACATTCGAAATTTGCTCGCGGCCAAGAAACGCCGGGACTGGCGACAGACATGCACCCGTTTAAGTGCTACCCTCCCTATAAACTCGTCCAAGTTCTGGACCGCCTTCCGTCGCCTTACCGGAACTAAACCCTCCCCTTACTATCCTCTTCTCCACGATGATCACCCCTTCCCTGACGCCCTTAGTAAGGCCAATCACTTTGCCTCCTACCTGTCCGATGTGTTTTCCATCCCTGATGATCCCCAGTTCGATTACTCCCTCTTCCCAGATATCCGCGATCGAACTGACACCTCTGTCCCTCCCCTCGCTCCTGGTTTCCAGTACTTGGACAACATTCCACACACGGACCTTAATGCCCCCATCACCACACAGGATCTCATCGATACACTCCGCACCAAACGCAACACCGCTCCTGGTCACGATCGTGTTACCTACCGTCACCTTCGTGAAGCTCCTGTCTCTTTTCTCTCCACCCTGGCCAGGCTCTACAATGTAGTCCTGTCCACCGGTTACTACCCCGACCTGTGGAAAACCTCCCGTATCCTCATGTTCCTCAAACCTGGCAAACCGCCGTCCGCCGTCTCCTCCTACCGTCCCATCAGCCTTACCTCGGTCTTCAGCAAGGTCCTGGAATCTATCCTCACCCGCCGCATCCACCAGCATCTCCGCCAGCACCGCCTCCTCCCCGTTACCCAGTGTGGCTTTCGGCCGTCCTTCTCTTCCGACGATCTTCTCCTTCACCTCACTCATCTCCTTTCCGAACAGCTCAATTCCCGTCGCTCCGCAATCTTCCTCTCTCTTGACCTCGAACGCGCATATGACCGCGTATGGCATTCCGGTCTCCTCTTCAAGCTCCAAACCTTCGCCCTTCCCATTAACTACGTTCGTCTGATCGGTTCCTTTCTCTCCCGCCGTCCTTCCTATGTCACCATCCATAACACCGATTCCTACACCTTTTTCCCCTCCGCCGGTGTGCCCCAAGGCTCCGTCCTATCCCCCCTTCTGTACTTGTTGTACACGGCGGACATGCCGCCGCCGTCACCCCCTGTCCACCTTCTCCAGTTTGCCGATGACACCGCCTTCCTTGCCCTTGCCCCCACCCTGCGACGCTCCCAACGCCTTCTCCAATCCCATCTTGACCGGTTCACCGCTTGGTGCAACCAGTGGTTGCTCAAGGTCAATCCTTCCAAAACCCAGGCGATCATTGTAGGCAACACCACTCCCTCCTTCCGCCTCCTTGATTTCTATCTCACCGTTTATGGCCGTCCCATCGCTCTCACCCCCACCCTTAAGTACCTTGGCGTCACCCTCGACCGTCGCCTCTCCTGGACTCCCCATCTCCAGACAATCCAAGCCAAGGCACGTTCCCGACTCCGTCTCCTCAAGCTCCTCTCCGGCCGAACGTGGGGTTTGGACCCCTCCACCATCCTCCACACCTATAAGTCCCTCATCCGCCCTATCCTCTGTTACGCCCATCCAGCCTGGATCTCCGCCCCCCCTTCCTTTTATAAATCCCTCCAAATCCTTGAACGCCATGCTCTCCGCCTTGCCTATCGCATCCGTCTCCCTTCCCCCACGCGGATCCTGTATGACCTTATCCCCTTCCCCCACCTCCTCCTCTTCCTCGAAAGGCTACGAATCCTCTACACCTCCCGTAAACTCGATCCTCCTCACCCGCTCGTCTCCCCGATCCTCTCCCACCCCCGCCCGCTGCCGCGCCTGTACTCCCATGTCCCACCCGGTCTCCATCTCTCCACCCTCCTTACCCTCTCCCAAGGTGGTTTCCGCCAGCTCCCTCTCCCTGATGATGTCCTCGTCCCCTCCATCTACCCCTCCTATCAACTTTGACCCTGCCCCCCCTCCCTCCTGGTGTCCTCTCCCTGCGGCACCCTCCCTCCTTTCTCTTCCCTTCCCTTCTCACTCCTTTTCCCCCATCCCCTCCCTCCACCCCTCTTCTTCCGGGCTTCCCCTCCCCCTTCCTCTCTCCCCCCTCTTTCCCCACCCCTTGGCGTCCCTGCTCTCCCCTCTCGCTTTCCCTCTCCCCCTCCTCCTCCTCCTCCTCCTCCTCCTCCTCCTCTCTTGGCAGGTCCCCGGACTCGCACACGCATCGTGAACTTTCGCGCGCCGGAGATCATCGCCCTCGGATTAGTGTCTGTGCCGTCGTGTCTGTGCCTCAGTGTTTTTCGCCGTCCACGCTCCTTCGTTCACGTGTGTCATCTACCTCGTCAGTGTTTGTGCCCAGTGCCGACGGTTTTTCTTGTTTGTTTCGTCACGTGTGAACGGCTTCATGTTTTTTAACTAGTGTATCTCCTGTTTTTTAACCGCCATTCTGTTACTTGTCTGTCTCCCTTTGTTTTTTTCTTGTACTGCTTATGGCTGAAGAGCGGAGTACACTGTTCCGCTGCCAGCCCACCTTGTATGGGGTGTCCAAATTACAATAAAGAAAAAAAAAAAAAAAAAGAGGTATGTCCAATATGCGACATTCCCGCTGTCCCTATACATGAGCTGCGAGCTGTACCACTTACGAGCTACAGACGCGATCGCGTTGCTCTCTGTACGAATGCCGATGCTGAGCGGTCAGCTAGGAGGCGCTCCATCCATGTCGGTACCGGTGAGCGTTGCACTCGCAGTCGCAAAAACGTACGGCAAGTATATTACTCGGAAGAGTTAATGACAGTCCAAGCCCCCCCTGCGTGGGGAGAGTCTTGCTAGGCCATGACCCACCGGAAGGGCGCAGCGTCCCCCACCCCAGACATGTGACGTCACACTATCGGTATTGACGACTAGACTCATTGCTTATAATCATTTGCCATACACCGGTGGAAGCTGCCGAGACGAGTAGCTACATAGCGCGCTCGCCGTGTCACTAATGTACAGAGATACAACAGTTTCGACGGGAACCACATTAAACGTATACACGGCGCTGATTAGTAATAGATAGAGCCATCAGAATACAGATAATATATACAACTGTCCGTATACATGCTGAAAGACTCTGCTCACAATCACAACCACACGTCAGCCACACACTCTTATCACGCACTACTCTCTGCCTGTAACACGCACACAGACAATATGTAAGCACCAGCATGCAACAACACCCAGTGCATCCTCTCCGCCACATTAGACAATCCACACTGTCATAACCAGACTGGGAGGTCCACACAGAAAACAGAATATCCCACCCACCCGACAACCACCATTGCTCAGCCAAGCCACCAACACCCACACATGTCCTACACAGGGGTGCACCCAACATCACAATACTGCCTCCTCTCACAGCACACAAACAATGGCAGGAATGAAAGACACAGGTCTGCCACAAGCATGGAATGAGAGCGCCGCCTGTCATGAGCCAAAGGTACATCCTGACGTGGCAAATCAGATGATACCGCAGGCATCCACGTACTATAATCACAATCAACAAACCGGCCGCCGCCCCCCCCCCCCCCCATTAAACCTTTCCTTACAACAATGTGTACCTTAACCTAACCTATGTCGTACCTTAACCTAACCTATGTCGTACCTTAACCTAACCTATGTCGTACCTTAACCTAACCTATGTCGTACCTTAACCTAACCTATGTCGTACCTTAACCTAACCTATGTCGTACCTTAACCTAACCTATGTCGTACCTTAACCTAACCTATGTCGTACCTTAACCTAACCTATGTCGTACCTTAACCTAACCTATGTCGTACCTTAACCTAACCTATGTCGTACCTTAACCTAACCTATGTCGTGCCTTAACCTAACCTATGTCGTGCCTTAACCTAACCTATGTCGTGCCTTAACCTAACCTATGTCGTGCCTTAACCTAACCTATGTCGTGCCTTAACCTAACCTATGTCGTGCCTTAACCTAACCTATGTCGTGCCTTAACCTAACCTATGTCGTGCCTTAACCTAACCTATGTCGTGCCTTAACCTAACCTATGTCGTGCCTTAACCTAACCTATGTCGTGCCTTAACCTAACCTATGTCGTGCCTTAACCTAACCTATGTCGTGCCTTAACCTAACCTATGTCGTGCCTTAACCTAACCTATGTCGTGCCTTAACCTAACCTATGTCGTGCCTTAACCTAACCTATGTCGTGCCTTAACCTAACCTATGTCGTGCCTTAACCTAACCTATGTCGTGCCTTAACCTAACCTATGTCGTGCCTTAACCTAACCTATGTCGTGCCTTAACCTAACCTATGTCGTGTTTTAACCTAACCTATATTGCGCCTTAATGTAACCTATATTGCGCCTTAATGTAACCTATATTGCGCCTTAATGTAACCTATATTGCGCCTTAATGTAACCTATATTGCGCCTTAACGTAACCTATATTGCGCCTTAACGTAACCTATATTGCGCCTTAACGTAACCTATATTGCGCCTTAACGTAACCTATATTGCGCCTTAACGTAACCTATATTGCGCCTTAACGTAACCTATATTGCGCCTTAACGTAACCTATATTGCGCCTTAACGTAACCTATATTGCGCCTTAACGTAACCTATATTGCGCCTTAACGTAACCTATATTGCGCCTTAACGTAACCTATATTGCGCCTTAACGTAACCTATATTGCGCCTTAACGTAACCTATATTGCGCCTTAACGTAACCTATATTGCGCCTTAACGTAACCCACATTGCCCCTTAACGTAACCCACATTGCCCCTTAACGTAACCCATATTGTGCTGTAACCCAACACACGTTGGGCCTTAACCCAACACACGTTGGGCCTTAACCCAACACACGTTGGGCCTTAACCCAACACACGTTGGGCCTTAACCCAACACACGTTGGGCCTTAACCCAACACACGTTGGGCCTTAACCCAACACACGTTGGGCCTTAACCCAACACACGTTGGGCCTTAACCCAACACACGTTGGGCCTTAACCTGCTCTGTAATTGTCATACGACGCGTTAAATTAGTGTAGTGTTGCCTAACTGCAACCCCCGCAATATAGTTTGCTACTCGCACT
>NW_026047347.1:0-2500 GCF_023864345.2 Schistocerca serialis cubense
CTTAACCTAACTATGTTGCGCCTTAACCTAACCTATGTTGCGCCTTAACCTAACCTATGTTGCGCCTTAACCTAACCTATGTTGCGCCTTAACCTAACCTATGTTGCGCCTTAACCTAACCTATGTTGCGCCTTAACCTAACCTATGTTGCGCCTTAACCTAACCTATGTTGCGCCTTAACCTAACCTATGTTGCGCCTTAACCTAACCTATGTTGCGCCTTAACCTAACCTATGTTGCGCCTTAACCTAACCTATGTTGCGCCTTAACCTAACCTATGTTGCGCCTTAACCTAACCTATGTTGCGCCTTAACCTAACCTATGTTGCGCCTTAACCTAACCTATGTTGCGCCTTAACCTAACCTATGTTGCGCCTTAACCTAACCTATGTTGCGCCTTAACCTAACCTATGTTGCGCCTTAACCTAACCTATGTTGCGCCTTAACCCAACCTATGTTGCGCCTTAACCCAACCTATGTTGCGCCTTAACCCAACCTATGTTGCGCCTTAACCCAACCTATGTTGCGCCTTAACCCAACCTATGTTGCGCCTTAACCCAACCTATGTTGCGCCTTAACCCAACCTATGTTGGGCCTTAACCCAACCTATGTTGGGCCTTAACCCAACCTATGTTGGGCCTTAACCCAACACACGTTGGGCCTTAACCCAACACACGTTGGGCCTTAACCCAACACACGTTGGGCCTTAACCCAACACACGTTGGGCCTTAACCCAACACACGTTGGGCCTTAACCCAACACACGTTGGGCCTTAACCCAACACACGTTGGGCCTTAACCCAACACACGTTGGGCCTTAACCCAACACACGTTGGGCCTTAACCCAACACACGTTGGGCCTTAACCCAACACACGTTGGGCCTTAACCCAACACACGTTGGGCCTTAACCCAACACACGTTGGGCCTTAACCCAACACACGTTGGGCCTTAACCCAACACACGTTGGGCCTTAACCCAACACACGTTGGGCCTTAACCCAACACACGTTGGGCCTTAACCCAACACACGTTGGGCCTTAACCTGCTCTGTAATTGTCATACGACGCGTTAAATTAGTGTAGTGTTGCCTAACTGCAACCCCCGCAATATAGTTTGCTACTCGCACTGCCCGGTCCCCAGTGTATCGCTTCATGTTAAACACCTTGCAGCTATACACTGTAATGTGGATGGCAGCAGGACGTACATGCTCAATGCCCTTTGCAGTTGTTCATTGGCATTTGCAGTTGTTCATTGGCATTCGCATGGCGAAGCACTTAGCCTACGCTGTGGTACGGCCTGTGTCAACTGTCCGCTGATGTTGTACGTCCAAATCACACACTGTACTGCACATTGGTCCTCATGTACTGAATGATACATCGTGGTACATGTGACCGTACAACGACTGCGCCAACAACGGCGAACCATGCGGTCCAAATGTTGTGCACTCAGCTACGTGTCGTCTCCCTATAAGAGCTGGATTGCAGTGTGGTATGCCCTGGATGGCGATCAGCATGAGCCGTCTGTTGATGTAGTGGCGCGTGTTGTCAGACGTAGTCGTCTCTTCTCACACACCGTGATAGCATGGTGCACTGCGTTCCACATCTGCGACATGCGACAGAGGCCGGTTGACAGTCGTTCGCGCAATGGACATCGCATACGTACGGGGGCCACCTTCCACGTGTTCGCGAAGCGTGCACATGTTGTTGCGTGTATGTGGGCAGACATAGTGTGTCGTGACACCTGACACAGGCATGCAACAATCGTTGAATTTGCAAATGGCGATGGACGCCTACGTTTGCTGGTGACGTTACGCAAATGAACAACTGGTAAACCGTTGTGGTGCGGTTGTTCTCGCTAGAGGTGAATCAGTGATGGCGACGATCGGTTGAGCTACCAACCGGTTGTTCCAGCGATACCCACCATGCCCACGAACGTGAATGGCATCTGGGTGTGAAGCGATACGCGGCGGTGGCTGGGTGGGACCGTCCCCGGCCGGTGAGGGGGGGCCTCCCGGCGTGCTGGCCGCGCGGTGCGTGGGCGCACGCGCTACAGCCGGCTGGTGGGGGCGGCCAGTGGCAGGCGCGCCGGCCGACGGAGGCGGCAGGCGGCGCAGCTGCGCGCCGGCGCACCCTGCACGCGGCGCCGTGCGGCCAAAGTAGGTCCTCGCGGGCCCGGTGCGAAGCGCGGTGGACATCTGCAGTGTGCTGGTCCGATTGAGGACTGTGTGCGCTGAGGATGCGCCGCCGCCCGGCGCTCGGCGCCGCGACGCCGTCTGCTGCTCGGTCGCCTCTGCGGTTCTCGCAGGTGGTTTGTATCGCAGCTGTGCGGACGTGTTGGCGCGTGCGCTGTGCTGGGAGAGTTCGCTTCGGCACCCAAGTGGGGCTTTTGTCCTTCTGTGGCGCTGGCGTTGGAGCTGCCGGTCACCGTAGGTGGCGCGTGTTGTCTCCCGCCGGCAATGCCACGACAGCACGCTCCCGGGCCTCTGTCGGCAGCGGCAAGCTCA
>NW_026047347.1:12500-15000 GCF_023864345.2 Schistocerca serialis cubense
CTATGTTGCGCCTTAACCTAACCTATGTTGCGCCTTAACCTAACCTATGTTGCGCCTTAACCTAACCTATGTTGCGCCTTAACCTAACCTATGTTGCGCCCTTAACCTAACCTATGTTGCGCCTTAACCTAACCTATGTTGCGCCTTAACCTAACCTATGTTGCGCCTTAACCTAACCTATGTTGCGCCTTGCCTTAACCTAACCTATGTTGCGCCTTAACCTAACCTATGTTGCGCCTTAACCTAACCTATGTTGCGCCTTAACCTAACCTATGTTGCGCCTTAACCTAACCTATGTTGCGCCTTAACCTAACCTATGTTGCGCCTTAACCTAACCTATGTTGCGCCTTAACCTAACCTATGTTGCGCCTTAACCCAACCTATGTTGCGCCTTAACCCAACCTATGTTGCGCCTTAACCCAACCTATGTTGCGCCTTAACCCAACCTATGTTGCGCCTTAACCCAACCTATGTTGCGCCTTAACCCAACCTATGTTGCGCCTTAACCCAACCTATGTTGCGCCTTAACCCAACCTATGTTGGGCCTTAACCCAACCTATGTTGGGCCTTAACCCAACCTATGTTGGGCCTTAACCCAACACACGTTGGGCCTTAACCCAACACACGTTGGGCCTTAACCCAACACACGTTGGGCCTTAACCCAACACACGTTGGGCCTTAACCCAACACACGTTGGGCCTTAACCCAACACACGTTGGGCCTTAACCCAACACACGTTGGGCCTTAACCCAACACACGTTGGGCCTTAACCCAACACACGTTGGGCCTTAACCCAACACACGTTGGGCCTTAACCCAACACACGTTGGGCCTTAACCCAACACACGTTGGGCCTTAACCCAACACACGTTGGGCCTTAACCCAACACACGTTGGGCCTTAACCCAACACACGTTGGGCCTTAACCCAACACACGTTGGGCCTTAACCCAACACACGTTGGGCCTTAACCCAACACACGTTGGGCCTTAACCCAACACACGTTGGGCCTTAACCTGCTCTGTAATTGTCATACGACGCGTTAAATTAGTGTAGTGTTGCCTAACTGCAACCCCCGCAATATAGTTTGCTACTCGCACTGCCCGGTCCCCAGTGTATCGCTTCATGTTAAACACCTTGCAGCTATACACTGTAATGTGGATGGCAGCAGGACGTACATGCTCAATGCCCTTTGCAGTTGTTCATTGGCATTTGCAGTTGTTCATTGGCATTCGCATGGCGAAGCACTTAGCCTACGCTGTGGTACGGCCTGTGTCAACTGTCCGCTGATGTTGTACGTCCAAATCACACACTGTACTGCACATTGGTCCTCATGTACTGAATGATACATCGTGGTACATGTGACCGTACAACGACTGCGCCAACAACGGCGAACCATGCGGTCCAAATGTTGTGCACTCAGCTACGTGTCGTCTCCCTATAAGAGCTGGATTGCAGTGTGGTATGCCCTGGATGGCGATCAGCATGAGCCGTCTGTTGATGTAGTGGCGCGTGTTGTCAGACGTAGTCGTCTCTTCTCACACACCGTGATAGCATGGTGCACTGCGTTCCACATCTGCGACATGCGACAGAGGCCGGTTGACAGTCGTTCGCGCAATGGACATCGCATACGTACGGGGGCCACCTTCCACGTGTTCGCGAAGCGTGCACATGTTGTTGCGTGTATGTGGGCAGACATAGTGTGTCGTGACACCTGACACAGGCATGCAACAATCGTTGAATTTGCAAATGGCGATGGACGCCTACGTTTGCTGGTGACGTTACGCAAATGAACAACTGGTAAACCGTTGTGGTGCGGTTGTTCTCGCTAGAGGTGAATCAGTGATGGCGACGATCGGTTGAGCTACCAACCGGTTGTTCCAGCGATACCCACCATGCCCACGAACGTGAATGGCATCTGGGTGTGAAGCGATACGCGGCGGTGGCTGGGTGGGACCGTCCCCGGCCGGTGAGGGGGGGCCTCCCGGCGTGCTGGCCGCGCGGTGCGTGGGCGCACGCGCTACAGCCGGCTGGTGGGGGCGGCCAGTGGCAGGCGCGCCGGCCGACGGAGGCGGCAGGCGGCGCAGCTGCGCGCCGGCGCACCCTGCACGCGGCGCCGTGCGGCCAAAGTAGGTCCTCGCGGGCCCGGTGCGAAGCGCGGTGGACATCTGCAGTGTGCTGGTCCGATTGAGGACTGTGTGCGCTGAGGATGCGCCGCCGCCCGGCGCTCGGCGCCGCGACGCCGTCTGCTGCTCGGTCGCCTCTGCGGTTCTCGCAGGTGGTTTGTATCGCAGCTGTGCGGACGTGTTGGCGCGTGCGCTGTGCTGGGAGAGTTCGCTTCGGCACCCAAGTGGGGCTTTTGTCCTTCTGTGGCGCTGGCGTTGGAGCTGCCGGTCACCGTAGGTGGCGCGTGTTGTCTCCCGCCGGCAATGCCACGACAGCACGCTCCCGGGCCTCTGTCGGCAGCGGCAAGCTCAGTTGGGAGCACGGGTGGTCGCACCTA
>NW_026047347.1:25000-27500 GCF_023864345.2 Schistocerca serialis cubense
CGCCTTAACCCAACCTATGTTGCGCCTTAACCCAACCTATGTTGCGCCTTAACCCAACCTATGTTGCGCCTTAACCCAACCTATGTTGCGCCTTAACCCAACCTATGTTGCGCCTTAACCCAACCTATGTTGGGCCTTAACCCAACCTATGTTGGGCCTTAACCCAACCTATGTTGGGCCTTAACCCAACACACGTTGGGCCTTAACCCAACACACGTTGGGCCTTAACCCAACACACGTTGGGCCTTAACCCAACACACGTTGGGCCTTAACCCAACACACGTTGGGCCTTAACCCAACACACGTTGGGCCTTAACCCAACACACGTTGGGCCTTAACCCAACACACGTTGGGCCTTAACCCAACACACGTTGGGCCTTAACCCAACACACGTTGGGCCTTAACCCAACACACGTTGGGCCTTAACCCAACACACGTTGGGCCTTAACCCAACACACGTTGGGCCTTAACCCAACACACGTTGGGCCTTAACCCAACACACGTTGGGCCTTAACCCAACACACGTTGGGCCTTAACCCAACACACGTTGGGCCTTAACCCAACACACGTTGGGCCTTAACCCAACACACGTTGGGCCTTAACCTGCTCTGTAATTGTCATACGACGCGTTAAATTAGTGTAGTGTTGCCTAACTGCAACCCCCGCAATATAGTTTGCTACTCGCACTGCCCGGTCCCCAGTGTATCGCTTCATGTTAAACACCTTGCAGCTATACACTGTAATGTGGATGGCAGCAGGACGTACATGCTCAATGCCCTTTGCAGTTGTTCATTGGCATTTGCAGTTGTTCATTGGCATTCGCATGGCGAAGCACTTAGCCTACGCTGTGGTACGGCCTGTGTCAACTGTCCGCTGATGTTGTACGTCCAAATCACACACTGTACTGCACATTGGTCCTCATGTACTGAATGATACATCGTGGTACATGTGACCGTACAACGACTGCGCCAACAACGGCGAACCATGCGGTCCAAATGTTGTGCACTCAGCTACGTGTCGTCTCCCTATAAGAGCTGGATTGCAGTGTGGTATGCCCTGGATGGCGATCAGCATGAGCCGTCTGTTGATGTAGTGGCGCGTGTTGTCAGACGTAGTCGTCTCTTCTCACACACCGTGATAGCATGGTGCACTGCGTTCCACATCTGCGACATGCGACAGAGGCCGGTTGACAGTCGTTCGCGCAATGGACATCGCATACGTACGGGGGCCACCTTCCACGTGTTCGCGAAGCGTGCACATGTTGTTGCGTGTATGTGGGCAGACATAGTGTGTCGTGACACCTGACACAGGCATGCAACAATCGTTGAATTTGCAAATGGCGATGGACGCCTACGTTTGCTGGTGACGTTACGCAAATGAACAACTGGTAAACCGTTGTGGTGCGGTTGTTCTCGCTAGAGGTGAATCAGTGATGGCGACGATCGGTTGAGCTACCAACCGGTTGTTCCAGCGATACCCACCATGCCCACGAACGTGAATGGCATCTGGGTGTGAAGCGATACGCGGCGGTGGCTGGGTGGGACCGTCCCCGGCCGGTGAGGGGGGGCCTCCCGGCGTGCTGGCCGCGCGGTGCGTGGGCGCACGCGCTACAGCCGGCTGGTGGGGGCGGCCAGTGGCAGGCGCGCCGGCCGACGGAGGCGGCAGGCGGCGCAGCTGCGCGCCGGCGCACCCTGCACGCGGCGCCGTGCGGCCAAAGTAGGTCCTCGCGGGCCCGGTGCGAAGCGCGGTGGACATCTGCAGTGTGCTGGTCCGATTGAGGACTGTGTGCGCTGAGGATGCGCCGCCGCCCGGCGCTCGGCGCCGCGACGCCGTCTGCTGCTCGGTCGCCTCTGCGGTTCTCGCAGGTGGTTTGTATCGCAGCTGTGCGGACGTGTTGGCGCGTGCGCTGTGCTGGGAGAGTTCGCTTCGGCACCCAAGTGGGGCTTTTGTCCTTCTGTGGCGCTGGCGTTGGAGCTGCCGGTCACCGTAGGTGGCGCGTGTTGTCTCCCGCCGGCAATGCCACGACAGCACGCTCCCGGGCCTCTGTCGGCAGCGGCAAGCTCAGTTGGGAGCACGGGTGGTCGCACCTAAAGCGTCTACTCGCCAAACCCCGGGCGATTGCGCCTCTCTCGAACCCGACCAAGTACTTAGGACGGCGCTGCGCGCCGCCGGGACCTGAGAGGGTTTCGAGGTGTATGGTGCAGGGGAGCTCAGCCTCCTCCTGTTTGCAGAATAATTGAGCGGACGCTTGCGTGTTCGCGCGTTCCCCCGGGACACACTCCCGGGCGGCCGGCTGCTCAGCTCTAGTTGACGCAGCTCCCTGGTTGATCCTGCCAGTAGTCATATGCTTGTCTCAAAGATTAAGCCATGCATGTCTCAGTACAAGCCGCATTAAGGTGAAACCGCGAATGGCTCATTAAATCAGTTATGGTTCCTTAGATCGTACCCACGTTACTTGGATAACTGTGGTAATTCTAGAGCTAATACATGCAAACAGAGT